>NW_007245952.1:388173-390417 GCF_000164805.1 Carlito syrichta
TTTTTATTTTTTTTGTGAGTTGGAGTCTCACTCTGTCGCCCAGACTGGAGTGCAGTGGCCACTCCCGGCCACCGCAGCCTCGACCTGCTGGGCTCCGCGATCCTTCCGCCTCAGCCTTCCAAGTAGCCCGAATTACAGGCGTAGCCGGAATTACAGGCGGAAACACTTTTTAAAGCATATAGTCCATATGACCTTCAACTCTACTTCTAGGTATCAATTCTACAGAAATGTTTGCAAATGTGCTTTAAGATTGTATACAAGATTATTACTGCAACATTATGTATTATAACAAGAAATCAGAAACCTAACTACTCTAATAGGGAAATTAATAGATTTTAGTTCATCCATTTAATGGAATCCTACATCACCATTAAAAAGAATGAAATAATAAATGGGTCTTGAACAATTATAATACTATAAGGAAGAGATTGGCCGTAGTGGGAAACTGTCGGGGTGGGGGGTGGGAACGGCAGTTGAGGGAAACTGCTAGGGGAGGGAGGGGCACACCTCATCAACAAGGGTACCTGCACAATCGGCGTTTGTATACCTAACCCTGAATTGTACCCCACATCTTTATAATTAAAAAATAAAATAAAATAATGAAATAAGTTCCATATAACTGTGTTAATGTGGATATTGAAGACAAACAATAAAAAAGCAAATTATAGAATAGTATATAAAGTAGGATCCCACTTATTTAAAAGCTCTATAACTTGTTTAATTTTTTTCTAAAGGTTTTTTTATGAAAAATGTCAAACATTCCAAAAAGTTAATGTGTAAAGTCTGTTAAATGCTTTATGTAGTAATACCCACACTATATTTTCAAGTAAAAAAAATATATAGGTTATAAAACCAATAATACAGTATGACCCCATTTGGGTAAATATACATAAAACTTAGGTAAAATGTAGGTTCATAGTAAAGCTCACTCACAGGCTACTGCTGTTATCTGGAGGCAGCCAGCCTTATGGTGAAGGATCCCCAAACTCAAGCACTCCTGACTCCTTCCAAGTCCAGTTTCTCTTCGCTGTGACCAGAGTCCATCTGAGGCCAACAGGGCACTTGATGGCTTCCTCCCATTCATTCTCCCCGTGCTCCTGCTGACCAGCAGCCAGGAGAAATAAGCTGGAGACAAAAGAAAACCGGGGACATCCTTCCTGGCTGTACAGGCAGCACTGGCTGCGGGTCCCTGGGAGGAGACAGAGCCGGAACCAACAAACAAATCTCAACCTCCTTATCAGACAGGGCCTGGCCAAGAGCAGGACCAGGCACCGATTCTGTAGGCCCAGAAAAGAGGTACAGTTTGGCCCCCTGGCAAACACTACAAAGCTGTGTTCTCCAGATACAGTTAGGTCAAACCAGGCATTGCCAGAGAGCAGAAGTGAATTTCCTCCCAGGGGCAATGGGTTTTAAGGTCAACTCCTCTTAATTACATTTGGTAACCAACTCAGGGGAATTCCCTCTTACTTCATTCTTAAATGTTTTTCCAACCCTGCAAAACACAAATACAAGGGACTACTTACTGTGCTCTCACAGAGCACCAGGGACTGTGTAAATCCTTTAAGAGCATTACGTTATTGAATTCACACATCCTAAGAGGTGACCACTGTGATTAGTCCCGCCATGTGGATGAGGAAACTGAGACTCCCAAAGGTTGAGCGACACGCCAAGTTTACACTTCCAGAAAATACAAGGAGCCAGGCTTTGGATCCACACCAGCCCAGAGTACACCATCTCATTACATGGACATGCACATTTCTTTTTTACCTTTTTTTTTTTAATCAGCATCTCACTTTGTTGCCCAGGCTGGAGTACGGTGTCATGATTCACCGCAGCCTCTCCCTCAGAGGCTCAGACTATTCTTCCACTTCAGCTTCCCAGGTAGCTGGGACTACAGACACACGCAACTACACTTGGTGCATTTAAAAAAAAAAAATTTTTATAGACAGGCTCAGTGGCTCAAGCCTGTAATTCTAGCACTTTGGGAGGCTGAGGTGAGAGGATTGTCTGAGCCCACGGGTTCGAGATCAGCCTGGGCAACTTGTCGAGACCTTGTCTCTACAATAAATTTAAAAAAAAAAAAAAATTAGCCGGGAGTGATAACGTGAGCCTATAGTTCCAGCTACTTGGAAGACTGAAGTGAAAGGATCGCCAGAGCCCAGCAGGTCAACACTGGGGTGAATGTGCCACTGCACTCCAGCCTGGGCCACGGAGTGAGACTCCAACACCAAAAAAAAAAAAAAA
>NW_007245952.1:390586-411261 GCF_000164805.1 Carlito syrichta
TTTGAGTTAGAGTCTCACTCTGTTGTCCAGGCTAGAGTGCAATGGCACACTCATGGTCATCACAGTCTTGACCTGCTGGGCTCAGGCGATCCTTCTACCTCAGTCTTCCTAGTAGCTAGAACCACAGGCATGTGCCACCAATGCCCAGCTAATTTTTTGATTTATTGTAGAGACGAGGTCTTGCCATGTTGCTCTGGCTGGTCTTGAACCCCTGAGCTCAGGTAACCCTCTTGCCTCTGCCTCTCAAAGTGCTGGGATTACAGGTGTGAGCCACTGTGCCTGGCCTCTGGCCCCTTTTAAAAATTATTTTGTGACAGTCTTGCTATCTTGCCCAGGCTGGACTCAAACTCCTGGACTCAAGCAATCCTCCCACCTAGGCCTCTCTCCTGAGTAGGCAGGTGTACCACCTTGCCCTGAGGTGCAAATTCTAACTGGGGCAAGGAGAGATAGGAGGAAAGGGAAGAGAGAGAGCAGAATAATGGAAAAGGACGCCAGTGCTAATAGAAGCGCTCAAAGCATACTGCGTCAGAACATGGCATCTGAAAGGCAATATAATGCCCCCGTCAAAATCCTAGATGTGAAGTCCAGGCACAGTGGCTCACACCTGTATTCCCAGCAGTTTAGGAGGCCAAGGAGGGAAGATTGCTCGAGACCAAGAGTCTGAGACCAGCCTGGGCAACATAGCAAGAGCCCGTCTAGGCCCCCAGGGGAGTCTGTCCACATCCCCACTGCCTGCAGGCATACTGCTACTGACGACTCAGATGATCAGGTCCACAGAGGGAGAAAAAAGTTTTAGAGCCATCAGCAGAATGAGAAAACCCACTGGTTTTCAATCAGATGGCACTGAAATTGAACTTGTGTTCCCATCCATGCTAGCTCTCGTTTTGGACAGTAACTTCATTTTTTTCTGCTCCATTTCCTTGTTTTCAAAAAAAAATCAGGAGCAGTAAGAGCTAATTAACAAGTTTAATCTAAACATTGCATAAGATAATATATGTGGTAATAATATTAAATGAATGCAGGTGAAATCTGAATTACAGTGTGCCATTCACAACTATCTATGGTATCTTAGCCAATAAATAAGTCAAACTCAAAAAAAAAAAAAGAACCCATCTCTACAAAATATCAAAATGTAAATTAAAAAAAAAAAAAAATCTGAACATGGGAGTCAAACAGATCTAGTTTCACTTTTGGCTCTGCCCTTCACAACCAGGGGACCTTGAGTAAGTCACACTGCGGCACACCTCAAGGTCCCCATATGCCAAATAGAGTTAATACTGGGACTTATGCCTCATAGGGTGGATGTGACCACTGAATTAGATGAACCATGTAAAAACCACAGTACAGTGCCTGTGACGCAGGCATCCCTATGTTTTAGCTATCACCATCAATGTTGTCATTACTGTCCATATCTGACCATCATTCCTAGTTAGCATCAGCCAGAAGGTCCCCAAGGGCAGCCTGAGTCTCAGAGAACATGACCTGGAACTTAGGAAATCATCGGCAATAACCACACAGACGGTTTCTCAACATTTCTCAACATATTCTTGTCATTTTCATGCTTAAAGAAAGCTGCAGGGGCCACATGTCATGCTGTGCATCACCAAGACACTTCAGAAAACATTCATTCTGGACCAGACACAGTGGCTCACACCTGTTATCCCAGTACTTTGAGAGGCCAAGGGAAAAAGGTTTCTTGAGCCCAGGAGTTTGAGATCAGCTTGGATAACATAGCAAGACCTCTTATCTACAAAACATCAAAAAAATTGCTGGGCACCGTTATGCACACCTGTAGTCCCAGCTACTAGGGAGGCTGAGGCAGGAGGATCACCTGAGCCCAAGAGGTCAAGGCTGTGGTGAGCTGTGATTGTGCCACTGCACTCCAGTCTGGGTGACAGAGTGAGATCCCAACTTAGTATTCATAAAAGTCAGCATGGATTGAAAACCTGCTTGCTATGTGCCAGACACTGCCCCCACCTCACCAAAATACATCATCTCTCACCCTCACAGACTGTTTGTTTCCTAGGGTTCCTATGTAGTAAATTAAACACAAACTTGGTGGCTTAAAACAACACAAAGTTGTTTTCTCACAGCTCTAGAGGTCAGCAAAATGAAATCAGTATTACTGGGCCAAAATCAAGGTGTCAGCAGGACTGTTCCTTGCCTCTTCCAGCCTCTGGTGGCTGCCAGCACTCCATGGCTTATAGCTGTGTCACTCTAATCTCTGCCTCTGTGGTCACATTCCCCTCTCCTCTTCTGTCTATAGTCAAATCTCTCTCTGCCTTATAAATATACTCCCTCTGACTTATAAATACACTTGTGATTGCATTTAGGGGCTATCCAGATAACCCAGAATAATCTCCCCATCTCAAGAGCCTTAATTTAGGCCAGGCATGGTGACTCGTACCTGTAATCCCAGTACTTTGGGAGGCCAAGGTGGGAGGATTGCTTGAGGCCAGGAGTTCAAGACCAGCCTGGGCAGCGTAGTGAACACCCCCTCCCCCACCTGTCGCCACAAAAAAATAAATAAAATTTTTTTTTAATTTTAAGATCCTTAACTTAATCACACCTGCAAAGCCCCTTTCTTGCCACATAAGGAAGAGTCACGTGCTCCAGGAATTGGAACACGGTTATCTTTTGGGGGGAAGGGATGCATTTTTCAGCATACTATACTCTGCAATGAGGGTATTAACTTCTCTATTAACATTTCTATTTCCTGCCAAGGAATGCAGGTGGCATAATGTAGTAAGAGGTAGGTAGGTCTGAGTTTGACTCCTGGCTCTGCCTAATAATGGATAGATTACTTAAACTCTTCATGTTTGAGTTTTCTCATTCATAAAATGTGCACAGTAATAATATCTCTTTCAAAGACAATTGAATACGACACTGTGTGAAGCACCATTGCCCCAGCACCGGTCCTCAGCAAATGCTCCCTGAGCAGTGAGTATTATTATGATACAGATGAAGAAAGCAAGAGACTTGTCAAAGACCAGTGTCAGTGCCTGGAATCGGATCTGCGTCTCTGACGCCAAAGTCCACATCTGTTCTCTCTATGGACCGGGGTGTTTGGGGTTTATGAGTTCACAGTCTTCAGAAGCAACACATCTAGGTTACTTCCATTTTGGATGCATCCCCTTGGATGCCTTACCTCTGGCAACCGTATAGCTGCATCCCTTCAGCTCACCACTCCTAATTAAGAAAGTGACATCCTGTTTCCAACAATTAAGAAATAACGATGTCATAGTCCAATCAGGCTGCTATAACAAAACAGCACAAACCCAGTAACTATAAGCTACAGCAAATTTACTTTTCTAGTTCTAAAGGCCGGAACGTCCAAGGTCAAGGCATCAGCAGATTTGGTGTCTGGTGAGGACCTACTCTGGTTCATAGATGGTACCTTCCAGCTGTGTTTTCCCCTCACAGAAGGAGAGAGCTAGCTTTCTAGGGTCTCTTTATTTTTTGTTTTTTTGAAGTTGGAGTCTCACTCTGTCACCCAGACTGGACTGCAGTGGCTGCTCCCGGCCATTGCAGCCTTGACTTGCTGGGCTCCGGCAATACTTCCGCTTCAGCCTTCCAAGCAGCTGGAACTACAGGCGTGCACTACCATGCCCGGCTAATTTTTTTGATTTATTGTGGAGATGAGGTTTCACCAAGTTGCCCAGGCGGGTTGTGAACCCGCGGGCTCAGGCAATCCACTCACTTCGGCCTCCCAAAGCGCTGGGATTACAGGCTGAGCCACTGAACCCAGCCTCTAGGGTCTCTTTATAAAGGCATGAATCACCTCCCAAAGGTTTCACATCCTAATACCATCACCTTGGGGGCTAGGATTTCAACATATGAATTTGGGGGAGACAGAAACATTCAGCCCATTGCAAATAGAGATCCTGCTTATGCAGGAGTGGGACTGACAATTAGGCTTATACAAAGATCACATCAGACGGTAGACAATCCATTTGCTCTGAAACTCCAGGGTTCTGGGACAACATGGGAATTGTCAATGAAATCAATCTCAGTCTACAAAGCTGCCATCAGAAACTACATCTCAAAGAGGACTCCCAGGTCGCTCTTAGAATTTAAGCTTGCTCGTGCATTCACTGCCTTCAGCGTCAACGCAGCAGGGTCAAATCAGTTCCTGATCCTTCCAAAGAATGTTTGAAGAAAATCTCAGACACCCACAGGCAGCTCTCATCAAATTCTGGTGTCCACACCCATCCATCCATCCGTTTCCTCAGCACTAGTCTCCTTGGGTTATACAATCTTAGCTGTGGGGAACGGAGAGTCCAGCTGCGTGAGGAGTTTGGAAAAACATTTTGAATACTTTAGATCTGCCAAATACTTGGTTAAAGAATGATATCCTTTAATTTCTTGAGCCATGTGTATTTTTAAGTGAAATGCAACCCATATGTCTGTGACTCATTTAAATGCAACTCAGTAAAGCACAGTTTACTAAGAGTATTGGGATACCGGCTAAGCTTTTCTAAGCTTCTCTTTGATCCAGGAAATTGAATTTTGCCAGCAACAAACGAAGCTCCTGATGAGAGGGGGTCAGAGACAGCTGTCCTTTATCCCAGGTAAGATGTGAAAGCCCACTATTGACCTTAGAGGAAGCTGGGAGGAAGGAGGCAGGGAGCACTCCACAGCCTGCATGGTATTCAGGGTCTTGTTCTGGATCTGTTACCTATTTCTTTCTCTTTTTTTTTTAAGTGAAATTCTCACTCTCGCTCAGGCAGGAGTGCGGTGGCACAATCTTGGCTCACCGCAGTCTCGACCTCCTGGGATCATGCGATCCTTCCACCTCAGCCTCCCAAGGCATGTGCTACGATATCTGGCTAATTTTTTTTATTTTTTGTAGAAATGAGGTCTCGCTATGTTGCACAAGCTGGTCTCAAACTCCTGGACTCAAATAATCCTCTTACCTTGGCCTCCCTAAGTGCTGAGGTTACAGGCACAAGCCACAGCACCCAGCCATTTGGATCTGTTATGTATTCCTACCAGGTTCATTGGAAGAGAAGAGCAGGAATAAGAGGTGACAACTAATCCGTCTCGTCTATTGCCCAAAACCTCCTTTCCTGAGCTAATTCTTCCCTTCTCGATTTCTCCAGCATTATACAATCCAAATAGGGTGAAGGGGAAAGGGAGAAAATGAGGGGGCTAGATCATTCTATCAGCAGCAAATAACTGCTCATTTTCCAGGATGTAGCTTGGTTTCCAGGACAACTAAAGAAGTCTCCTTCCATATGGTAGCTCTGAAGGAAGCTCTGAAGGACAGATAAGAAGTTAGAGATCTGAGGAGAGATTAAAGTCAGAAGTAATGGCAGGCATTAAAATCAATAAACCTCTAAATGCCCAATTCTGCCTTGACAATTACTGCTCCCCAGGAGGCCTGGAGGTAGATGTACACACAGGAGAAAACAAACATCCATTCTTACGCCTAGACTTGTAGCCCCAGGATCCCTCTTTAGCTAACTAGGTTGGAGCACAGCAGATAGGGTGAGAAGATAGGGTGAGACCAAAGAACACCTCTCCCTCTTCCAAGCCAAAACCTAATCCTTAGCATCATTTGGACCCAGGAAGGACAGTACTCTGAAGGGATGAGAGTCCCAGAATGTGCTTAGGAGATTGGCAGATGGAAGAATATGGCCAAAGAGCTTCTGGGCAAAGTGCCCACGAGCTGAGCTGCTCATTTGCTTTTGAAGGTGACCTTGCAATAGAGTGACACTGCCTCCTGGTCACGTGGCCCAAGGAGCATCCTGGAAGCTGAGCGCCCAAGGAGCATCCCGGAAGCTGGCTGAACAGCTCAGCGAGCCTTCCTCTTGGGAACAAGCCAAGAAAAGAGGAGAGGGGAGACTGCCATGCCCCTGGATGCTTTCAGCTAAGGAGGATTCCATGTGGTGTCAGCAAACCAGTTCTTGTCAAATATGGCTTCTGGGTTAGTGAGTCAGTCCTCAGACCATGGGGAAAATTATGTGGAGAAAAAATATGAGGGATTGAAGCCTCACATTTGTGGGTTATGGAAATAGCAGCCTATAATTTTTGCCTTGTAATTTCCCTTCTTGTGTTTTCTTTTGCCTGAACCCATGGGTCCTGACCTAGCAGTTCATGCCCAACCTCAAGGTCCCATAGTCCCAGGCACCATTTCCCTTACCCCACTGCCCTCTATTTCCAGAGATATCTCCACAACTGGAACAAATGCCCTGAGGCAGAGACTTCTTTTCCATTTTTCCACTCACATAGGGTCCCTTAACAGGTAGTGCAGGACGAACCATTAGAGCCTGCCTGGGACAAAATACCCATTTTTACAGATGAGAAAGCTAGGAGGGCCAACTGGTTTATTGACCAATTCCATATCGTCTGTTTCCAAACTCGGTGCTACATCCACAGTACCACACTGCCTCAATCACAAGTACATTTCTCTGAACAACAACTACATATCAACCTTTGCAAACTATGTACAAGGGGGGGAGACCTTAAAAAATGAAATTATTTTGGAGAAGGCAGGCCCCTTGTATACAGGCTTCCTCCGCTAGGTAAGAGTTTTAGGAACCCATTGGTACCAGGCTGGCGTTGTTGCAAGAGGCTGCGTTCGGCTTCAGTGAATTTTTTTGGAGATTCTTTCAACGTATTTGCCCATTTCATGATGGGTGATTTACCTGCCCACACCATGCTGAGTGTTCAGCAGTTTTGGACCAAAAGTAGCATGACCCCCATGTCCCACCCTCCCTATTCGCCCGCTCTCACCCTGAGCGATGTTTTTTGTTTCTCTGGATAAAAAAAGTCCTCAAAAGAAAAATGTTTTGACAATGTGGAAGAGGAAAAACAAAAAATGGCAGAAGCACAACAAGGCATCAAAATTGACAAGTTCAAAAACTGTTTTGAGCAGTGGAAAAGCGTCTTGATAGGTGTACTGCATCAAACGAAGAGTACTTTGAATGTGACTGAAGTTTAAACATGTAAGAATACAGAATTTTTTATAAATAAATTCCAGATTTTGGGGGGGTCCTCATAAATATGTGTGGTTAAATATTAAACAATGCAATACATGCTTTATTAGAGCAGACCACTATCTTTATAACATTCAATTAAATTTTTTTTAAAGTGCTAAAACAACATGTCTGCTATAATCTCATTTCCGGCTAGACAAAGTGGCTCATGCCTGGAATCCCAGCACTTTGGGAGGCCAAGTAGGGAGGATCGCTTGAGGCCAGGAGCTCCAGACCAGCCTGGGCAGCACAGCAAGATCTTGTCTCAATTTAAAAATAAAATTAATCTCATTTCTATTCCTCCTTCCCCAACAAAAACAGCAGTCTGTGTGTGTGCTTCTGTGTGGTTGTGTCTGTGTGTGACTGTGTCCATAAATATGTTTTCACCTGCACAGAAAAGGCCCAGGCCATGTCCACCCAATAGCTGACACAGGCTTCTCCTTGTGGGTGGGAAGCTCATTCTTTTATTTCTTTGGCATGCTACATGTCTTGCAGTAAGCACTTGATTGCTTCTGCAGTTTAAAAACAATGAGCAAGAAGTAATCACCGCTGTCATTTACTGGGCTTGGAACTCAAGCCAGGCTCTGCGCTAGGCCCTTCAATTACACGCACTGTTTCATTTCATTCTCCCGATGACTCTGCAAGGTGGGACTGTGATTATACCCCAGATGGGGAAACTGAGGCCTGAGGCTACAGAGCTAGTAAGCAGCAGAGCCAGGATCTAAACACAGGATTATTCGACATGAGAAGCCATGCTCAGATTACCCTTAAAGTCACTGTGTTTCACCTGCAGCCAACAGAAAAAAGAGAGGGTATGTGTCTTCCGAAGGAGGCCAGACATTTATCCTGAGTTGCCTCAAAACAGAAAAGGTCGCAGGCCGCGTGCTATCATGAGACATGGTGTGTCGGCTGCCTGGGCTGCAGTTCCCTCGGCCACGTCTCTCCATGCTAGCCCATCCCCCCTGCTCCTCCAACCTCTCTTGGCGATCTCTCCATGTGTGAATTCCATTAAAGGCTTGCCTGCTGCTATTTTGGGCCTTGCATTAGCAGGCAGACTTTGATTTGATGAGAGAAGGCCAGACACCTCGGGAGAATGGAAAAGAAATTTAAAATGTCTCTCCCTCCTCCTGGAGTCCCAGAAGCCCTTGCCCGCCGCCCCGGGAGGCCCGAGAATCCAGTGTATGGAGGGAGAGTGGAAATCTTCATAATCGATTAGGGTCTTTGAACTTGGCTGGACCCTCTCCCTGAAATTCTCATGTCTCAGCTGTTGAGGTGGCTCACTCCCTCACCTCCCTCAGGTCTTGACTCAAACACCAATCCACCAGCAAGGCCTTTTCTGACCACCATCCATAACCCCTTAATTGCTGTTTCCTGCATGGCACTTGTCACGTGACACACCTGACACACTTTTACTGTTTCCCCCACTAAAATATAGCTCCATACAGGCAGAACTGTTTTCTTCAGCTTCACCCCCAGTGTCTACACCCGTGTCTGCAATGTCACAGATGCGTAGTAGGTAAAAATAACGAATGAGGCCAGGCACGGTGGCCCAAGTCTGCAATCCCAGAACTTTGAGAGGCCAAGGTGAGGGGACTGCCTGAGCCCATGGGTTCAAGAACAGCTTGGGCAACATGGCGAGACCTCATCTCTACAATAAATCAAAAAATTAGCTGGGCGTGGTAGCGCATGCCTGTAGTTCCGGCTATTTGGAAGGCTGAGGCGGAAGGATTGCTGGAGCCCAGCAGGTCAACACTGGGGTGGCCGTGAGCATGCCACTGCACTCCAGCCTGGGCAATGGAGTGAGACTCCAATTCAAAAAATAAAAATAAAAATAAAAATAATGAATGAATGGATTGAGGAGGTTACGAACCAGAGCCTGAGAAATCACTTGGCACGGGAACTAGTTTCCTCCTAAACATATTGGGATTACAGAAACTTTAACACAGTAATTTGAAAAGCCAGAAAAGCATCCCCCCCTGCCCTGCCCGCCTCTCCCCCAGCTGTTTTGAATCTGGACTCCCACACTGTGAATGAGAAGGCTTTGGGAAATAAACACACGAGGAAGTCGTGTGCAGTTTGAGTTCCGCTCACCAGCACATGTTCAAAAACAAAAAGCCCGATTTGGATGCAAACAGCAGGAAGCCGTCCCCCAGGGACACCTGGTGAGGTCATATTGTTGGGTTTCGCTGCTTCCATTTTTGTCAAGTCTCCTGCCTCTGCCAACTGCAGGAGGCCAGGAACCACGTCCCCCCACACCGCTCGCCAGGGAACAAGACAACTGCTTTCCGGGCAGCAGATGCTAGAAGCACAGCCATCCTTCAGTGCCTCCATGTGGGGTGGTAAATATCATACATGCCTCTTAAGCCTCACCCCATTCATCTTCACAACCACCTCAAAGGTGGGCCTCACCAGTGCCAACTTACAGAGGAGGACACTGAAGTTCCAAAAGTCAGCAATTTGTCCTGAGTCACACTCTGTGAATCTAGATCCAAGCCAAGAACCAACATGATCTTAGTCTCACTTCTCTCACTGACTTGGTGTGTGGCCTTAGACAAGTGCTTATCCCTCTCTGAGTCAAAGTTTCTGCAGCTGTAATTTCGGTGTGTGTGTTTTTTTTTTCTTGCTTTCTTGCTTTTTTTTTTTTTTGAGTCCAGGTCTCACTCTGTTGCCCAGGCTGGAGTGCAGTGGCACCATCATGGCTCACTGCAGTATCGACCTTCCAGGCTTAGGCGATCCTCCCCGCTCAGTCTCCCAACTAGCTGGGACTACAGGAGCCCACCACCACGCTTGTTGTGTGTGTGTGTGTGTGTGTGTGTGTGTGTGTGTGTGTGAGAGACAAGTTCTCACTATGTGGCCCAGGCTAATCGCAAATTCCTGGACTTAAGCAATTCTCCTACCTTGGCCTCCCAGAGTGCTGGGATTATAGGTGTGAGATATCGTGCCCAGCCAATTTCAGAGTTCTCTAAGACCATTGTGCTCAGTGTTTTCTAAGGCTTCTTCCTGCTCTAACTTCCTGTGATCTCTTGCAAAGTTGCCAAGACAAAGGAAAGATGGGGACTTGAGTCCTGAGATCCTTCTAAAGCCCTGCTCGTGTTACCCTCACCATCCATCATTGGGACTGATGAAACTGAAGGGTCAAATGCTCCACTTGGGCAATACAAGTGAGATTAGACTCAGGTGGCAATAGGGAACATTTATTTGTTTATTTTAAAACTTTTGTTAAAGACAGGATCTCTCTCTGTCATCCAGGCTAGAGTGCGGTGGCACAATGATAGCTCACTGCAACCTTGAACTCCTGGGCTCAAGTGATTCTCCTGCCTCAGCCTCCCGAGTAGCTGGGACTACAGGCACACCATGCCTGGTTAATTTATTTTTATTTTTGTAAAGACAGGGTCTCACTATGTTGTCCAGGCTGGTCTTGAACTCCTGGTTTCAAGCAATCCTCCCACCTCAGCCTCCCAAAGACAAGTGTGAGCCACCATGCCCAGCCAATAGGGAACATTTAGACCAGAGCTAATGAGTTGGAGTCATAAGAAACTAAAACAGACCCCTGAGAAATAATCAAGAACAGACCCTGTAAGGAACTTTTCCTGTGGGACAAAAGAAGACACCCCAAGGAGAAATCCTGGGCAAGCAGAACCTGGACCAGGTGGAAACACAGTTGGCCAGGTCTGTTCCAAGGAAATGGGAGACGAGGAGCACCTTCCTGAGCTGGTTTGACTCTCAGCAGAAGAGAAGCAAAAATGATCACTACCCCCATCTTCCTGGTTTCCCAGGGCCACCATATCCTGGAGAAGAGGAAAGACGAGGATATAGGCCCACGATGCTCAAGCTGCTCGTGTCACACTTTCACCCACACTTGGGACACCACTTACCCTCCTCCACAAGCATCCCCAAAGTCCAAATTTAGAATCAATTATCCTGTCCCTTTGCACCCAGGCCTAGAAGCCCTTCCCATCCTTCTGGACACAGCAAGGTCCTTCCTCTTTCCTTTTTTGGCAGTGATGCATTTGATTACTCATTGGCTTCCATGGAGCCCCAAACGCTGCCAACAGGAGACAGACAGCACTCCAAGCCATGTGGCCTTATCTGCGACGTCTGTGTGACAGACAGAAAGGGGTACTGATGGTGTGGAAATACCAAAGGTTTTCAGAGTCCCTCAACCAAATAAGGAGGGCTCTTTGGTGGCCAAGCAGATTGGGAACAGACAAAGAACGGGCAACAGATATAGCCGTACATTACAGCTATTCACCTCCTTTTATTAATTATTATTATTATTTTGTTTTTGAGTTGGGGTCTCACTCTGTCACCCAGGCTGCTCATTACAGCCCCCAACTCTTGGATATAGGCAATTCTTCGCCTCAGTCTCCCAAGTAACTGGGACTACAGGCCACCACATCCAACTAGTTTTTTTATTTGTTGCCTAGGCTGGTCATCCTCCTGCCTTGGCCTCCCAAAGGACTGAGCTTATAGGTGTGAGCCACCATGCCCAGCCTATTTTTTATTATTATTTATTTTTATTGTTTTTAGAGACAGAGTCTCACTCTGTTTCCCAGGCTGGAGTGTAGTCCCAGCTCACTGCAGCCTCGAGCTCCTGGCCTCAGGTGATCCTCCCACCTCAGCCTTCCAAACTGCTGGGACCACAAGAGCAAGCCAGGTTGACCACGCCCGGCCACTCACCACCCCCATCACATGAATCAAGCTATAACTGCGCCTGACGGCAGATCAATGTGGAAATGTTTCTAGCCAGGCCACTCCCAAGATGAATGAGGCTAGGATGATGGAGGAGCTGGGCCCTGCTGATGACGCCCTCCTGGCAAGATCTCTGGTTCAGCTGACCCAGAAGAGACAGGATAATCAGAGAGTCTGCGGCACCAAAGCCCATCACACTCTGCTTTGCTTCATCCTCTCCACCATTTTTTTCTAATCTCCTCACTTCCTGCCATGTGCCAGGCTAGAGCTGGGAAGGCAGCTGCCAATGGCCTCCAGTCCGTCCTCTCCCTTAATCTTACACATACACACACCCCTGTGTGTCTGCCACACACTCTAAGAACCCCCAGAAACACAGCCTTGGAAGATTGAAGCAAGATGCTGAGCAGTCCAGTAATTTCACAGCAAGTCAAGAGACCATAGAAAGGCTCTGTCTTTGCAAGATGCTCTCCCAAAGGAACCAGGGATGGAGAGCCTGGGGTCACTCCGCTAACTGCTTCCTTCCAAAACAGGGACACCTGCGTCCGGCATCTACACAGAAGTTAATTGTTTCATTTTAGACAAAGGAGGATTGCACTTACTCATTCTTCTCCAGGTCCAGGGTCAGTTCTCGCCCCTCAGCCTTTACCCTGAGCTCAGCTTTGAGTGGATGCTAAAAGCAACAACAAAAGAGAGTCAGTTCCTAAAAGCAGAAGCCAAGGCTCCCAGGGTCGGGCACAGGACCCAGTACAGTGCTCGACACGGATCCACAGGAAGCAAACGGGCAAAGGTCAATTGCATTTCCAGCCCGAACGTGAAATGACCTCGATCCCAGAATGACCCAAATCCTTCCCCCATCTGCTTTCTCCTGAAGGGCAGAGGAAAGAAACTCCGAGCTCAAACGTGGTGTCAGTGTATCGGACATGTGGTCTGGTGAAGGAAAACACTGGAAAATATATCCTCAAACAATAAATTTTGGCTGGACATGGTGGCTCACACCTATGATCCCAACACTTTGGGAGGCGGAGATAGGAGGATTGCTTAAGGCCAGGAGTTCAAGAACAGCCTGGGCGACATAGTGAGACCTCACCTCTATAAAAAATTAAAAAATTTAAAACATTAGTTGGGCATGGTGACCCATGACTGTAGTCCCAGCTACTCAGAAGGCTGAGATGGGAGGACTGTTTGATCCCAGGAGCTGGAGGCTGTAGTGAGTCAAGATCATGGAACTGCACTCCAGTCTGGGTGACAGAGTGAGACCCTGTCTCAAAAAAACAAACAAACAAAAAAAAAGTAAAAAATTAAATTTCATGTGGACAGCCTGGGCAGCATGGCAAGACCCCATTTCTACAAAAAAGAATTTTTAAAAACTGGCCAGGCATAATGGCATGTGCCTGTAGTTCCAACTACTTAGGAGGCTGAGGCAGGAGGATTATTTGATCCCAGGAGTTCCAGATTGTAGTGCACAATAATTGCTAGATCACACGCCAGCCTAATTATTGTAAAAAATGTCAAAGAAAAAAAATTTTTTAAAGGCATAATAAACCTCCAAGCTTCAATATTTCAACTTAGGGCTGTTGAGCTTTTCTTTAAATGGATAAATTATTTATTTAAAACAAAATAGTTGCATATTTAAAACAGACTAGATTCTTTGCAGGTGTTTTAAAAATGAGTTTGAGCCCAGATCATTGGAGGCTGCAGTCAGCTATGATCACATCACATTACTGCACTCCAGCCTGGGCGACAGAGTCAGACCTTGTCTCTAAAAATAAAAAAAGAAAGTCCTCACTAGAGTGGAGCTTCTACCCTGTTTTAAGGCTGACCTTAAAGTTTAGTTCTGGCATGTCTGAGAAAGTGGGTCACCTGTCCTGCCACCTGTGGTTGGGAGCCTGCCTCTTTTAAGCACATTTTCCTTACTTGCTGCAAACCCTACCCCCCCATAAAGGTCTGGGCATTACTGGGACTTCTGAGTCGCCAAGGGCTCTGATGAGATCTGAACGTTCCGATCAAGGACTCTTGGGCAACCCTGCCTATTGCCTAATTAATCCTATTACCTCATTTTCAGAAGGGCCATTTCAAACCACGGGAGTAGGAAGCTGGCAGAGATGTTTGCCCAATAACTTTCACTAAGAGATTCACTTCTCTGTTTTTGATGCCCTGATTCAGCTCTGCCAATACCAATAGGTATTCCAGCTGTTGAGCCAGTGCCACTTTACTCGGGAACTCTGGAGCACATGCCCTGCCCGTCACACTGAGCATCAAGGACATGGCCCCAAGTGGGCATCTAAGAAAGAGCACACAGGCCAGGCGCAGTGGCTCACACCTGTAATCCTAGCACTTCGGGAGGCCGGAGCCGGTAAATCGCTTGAGCCCAGGAGTTGAAGACCAGCCTGGGAAAAATAGCGAGACCTCATCTCTACAGAAATATTAAAAAATTAGCCCAGCATGGTGGCACGTGCCTGTAGTCCCAGTTACTTGGGAGGCTTGGGTGGGAGGATAGCTTGAGCCTGGGAGTTTGAGGCTGCAGTGAGCTGTGATTATGCCTCTGCTCTCCAGCCTGGTCAACACAGTGAGACTACAACTCAAAAAAAAAAAAAAGAAAAGAAAAGAAAAGAAAGAAAGAGCACACATAGCAACAAAGTTGGATCAATTCCCTTATCCAAGAGGTAGGCGACCACATGACACAAAAAAGGAACACTGACATACACCAAAGCACAATCACCTCTCCCCAAAAAGACACAACCTGCAACATGACTCCTAATATTTATTTTTATTTGGGTAATACAAAAATAATTCTCTGTTCTGGAAGGTGTTCAGACACTGATATTTAAAATATGATGTTCCCTGTTTCCATGGGGCATTTCAAGCAAAACAATGAAACTGCATTTTAGGGACCCATGAAGCTTTCCCGTAGAGCTCTACAGATCCACTTTTCTCATGTAACTCCATTCTGTGCTAGGAAGAGGGACTACCACTTCTCTGAGGAAGGTAGGAAGCTGACCTACTATTTATACTTCCCCTAGAAAAGGGCTCAAAGTCCTTTCTTCTTAGGGTTAGATGACACAGCTCTCCAAGGCACAGTGGTACACGCCTGTATCCCAGCACTTTGGGAGGCTGAAGCAGTAGAATTGTTTGAGCCCAGGAGTTTGAAATCAGCCTGGGCAATAAAGGGAGACCTCATTTCTATAAAAAAAAAATGAACAAATCAGCCAGGCATGGTGGTGCGTGCCTGTAGTCACAGCTACCTGGGAGACTGAGGCAAAAGGACTGCCTGAGCCCAGAAGGTCAAGGCTGTGGTGAGCTGTGATTGTGTCACTGCCCTCTAACCTGGATGACAAAGTGAGACCCTGACTGAGAAAAAAGAAGCAGCTCTCCAGATCCATAGGGTATTGAAAACAAGCCGATCCTATACATTTGTATCCCCCTTGAGATCTACTATAATAGTATACAGTAAGTGTTCCATTAATGTTGAATGAATGAATGTCATAAACTAGAATTAGAGGCCTCAGTGAAACCCAGCTCCTGCGCTCTCTCTCTCTGACACTTATTCATTTGTTCCCTCAACAAATATTTATGGTGGTAGGCACTGTGATGACTATTCCTACAGAATACAATGCCCCATGTTCTGGGCAGACAATGGCTGGGAACAAAGACAGGATCCCATGCGCCACTGCATTTCTCAGGCTCTTCCTGAGGTGGCCAACATCCACATCTGGAGGGAACAAAGATGCCTCTATAAAAAGCATCAGATCCATTTCTCAGGCAGTCACAGACAGGTCGCAACATCCAAGATCTTAATTTTTAAAAATACTTGGCCCCAGGATGGCCATCCATTAATTTGTCTAGACTTTTCCTGAAGCTATTTTCAGCCTCTACTCCTTTTTTATGAAATGAGTTCTGTGCATGTACCTTTAGGATAAAATGTCACTTGCTTTTATTTGTCACTGTACATTCCCTTGGTAAATCCAAGTTGGAGCCTTTGGGGACGTGTCTGTTATTGCTCCAGCCATAACGTCAAGGATGTGGGGCATTTTTCCTCTCCATTTACCTTTCTGGACTCAAGAGCCACAATGTGTGAAGTCTTCCCAACACATCTCTTTCCAACTGTAATCTGGCTCCTATGTATTGCTCAATAAATCACAAACTGTTTGAACCCAAAGAGTTAGTAGAAACCAACTCCTCTTATTCGCTCTTCCTCTAATTCTCTCGAAGCCCTATTTTATAAATGAGGAAATTCGAGTTTTTTACAAAGCGGAAGTTCACATAGCTCGTAAGTGGCACACAAGAAATACATCTTCCTTTCTAGCTCTTATATCTCACTCGAGCTGTAAAAGTTAGAACCACGAAGAATATCCTAGATGCACAAGTCCTCTCTGCAGGAATAGGGTCATGTTTCCTGTCTTGATTCCAGTCCCTTTGATAGATACATTCCCCAGTACTGGGTCCCTACCAGCCTCTTACTAAGCATAGTTTAGAGTATCCTTTTTCCCTCCAAATACACTATCCTATCAATAAAAAGAAGCATGTGTTTTGCAGAGCAAAAATAACAGTGGCAATATTTAATGAATTCCAATGGAGAGTAGGTGATTTCTGCGAGACTGTCCCATTTACACTCAGCTTGTGTCAGCATTAATGGGAATTTTCATTTCCTCAACTAACAGCATTTGGAAATGTTCTAGAAGTTTGTCCTAAATGAAGGAAAGTCCCGCCTGGCATATCCAAAACTGGCACACAGAGAGGACAGAATGGGCCGGAAATAGAACCCATGGTGATGACTAGGCTTCCGAGAAAGCTGAGTAGGTGGCCCCAGGCCGCCAGTGGTCACCTCCTGCCAAGGAACACGAGAGGTTTTGAGTCTTACCTTTTCTCTCACAGGGCTTTCCAAAGTCTTCCACTGAGGTATAATGAGTTCATGCTGTAGCGGGAGGCTGCCTTTCCCACGTCCTCCTGTCAATACAAAATGTACAGCCATTGGAATCCCAGACCTCTAGACTCTAGCTAAGCCACACACACCCTTTCTGCGATGACTGCCCCTGTGCTGGGCCATTAGAAGCCCTGCTGGATCCCAGGCTCTTGGCACTTACTATGGGTCAGCTACTGTTCTTAGATGTTGGCGAATGAGTGAACAGGACAAACAAGGTCTCTGAATTCACAAACTTTACCTTAAGGTTAGAGTTAGGGTTGGGGTTAGGTTTGGGGGTTAACGTTAGGGTTGGGGGTTATAGTGGAAGGTTAGGGTTAGGGTCAGGGGTTTTGCATTAGGATTGAGAGTTATGGGTTAGAATTAGGTGGGAAACAGATAAAGAACAAACATACTCTGAAGGTGTAAGTACCCTGAAGAAATAAGTTAGGGTCATGGTATAAAGAGACACCTAACAGGAGTGAGTATTTTAGACAGGGTGATCAGCAGGTTGGCATTTCATAGAGTCCTGCGGGGTCAGAAGAAGGCAGCCACGCGGGGAAGAGTGCCTCTGGTAGAGGAAACAGCAAGTGAATGGTCCTGCCTGGTTGAAGTGTACCTGGTGTGTGTAAGGAACAAGCAAAAGGTTAAGGTTCTAGAATTGAGTCATAAGAGAGGAAGTTGTAAGAGACAGCTATGGGACTAATAATTCAGAGGCCATGGAAAGCGTCTGGATTTTCTCATAAATAGACTTGGAAGGCATTGGATGTTTCAATCACAGAGCAATCTGATCTGTGTCAGGTTTTAAAAAGATCCTTCAGCCTGCCTGGTGGAGAAAGGGCTATGGGGGAGAATGCGAGGAAAGCTGGAGACTGTGTGAGTCCTAGAGAGAGACGACAGTGCTCACACTGGAACTGGTTTCAGCGCCGAGGAATGAGGTGGTGGGATTCTGGGCATATTCTGGAGTTCAGGCCCATGGGTATTGTTCCCAGGGAGCTTTGGTTTTCTCATCTGTAAATAGAAGCCGACAATTCCCACCTCCCCAGCTCACAGTTTCACTGGGGAGAGTCAATGTGAAATTGCCTTTTAACCCACAGAGCATCGTTATGTTAACTTGAACTTCCTAACAGCAAGTTTGCAGGAGAGTACCTAATCACTCTTGCCACTCAGTTCTCCTCCACCCTCACGAGGACCCTGGGAAGTAGGTAGGAGAGGGAATTGAAACTGCAGGAGAGACTTGTTCAAAGCAGTGCAGAAGTCAACTGGTTACAGACCAGCTCAATAAAGAGATGATTTTCCAAGACCTAAATAAATTAGCCTCCACAAGCACAGGACAAATCCCATAGGCCCCCTGCAGAGGGTGGAGGACACCAAAATCTATTTTGTCTCAACTGTCACACTGATCACACAGAATATAAGTAATTAAAAAGATGACCATAGTTGCTCTGTGAGAGTGGTGAGTTTATGGGTGCTTATTCAATTTTCTTTCAGATTACTTGCAGTCAAAATACATCTAAAAAAATAATGTCATTGAACTAGCACCAATTTTCATCAGACTGGTAAAAATCAGAAGTAATGCATTTATGTATTTATCAAACACTTTCTGAGTACTGGACTATGCTATGTGCTTAATATTCATGGGGAAACAAAATAGACAGTCCCTATCCTGATGGCCCTGATAAGTCTAGATTTTTTTTTTTTTTTTTGGCATCAGGGCCTCACTCTGTTGCCTAGGCACGATCATGGCTCACCTCAGCCTCAAACTCCAGGGCTGAAATGATCTACCTTTCTTAGCCTCCCAAGTGGCTGGGACTACAGGCGTGCGCTACCACGCCTAGCTAATATTTTTATTTTTTATTTTTTGTAGAGACAAGGTCTCACTATGCTGCCTAGGCTAGCCTCAAACTCCTAAGCTCAAGCAATCCTCCCGTCTTGGCCTCCCAAAGTGGTGGGATTATAGCCATGAGAGACAGTGCCCAGCTGAGTCTAGATTCTTTTAAACAAAAAGGAGTTATATGGTATCTAATAGAATATTTAAAGGAATCAAATGATATTTATAATTGCAAAAAATACTGGAAGCAATCTATAGCCTTACCAATAGAGAAACAGTGCAGCTTAAGAAAAACTGTTCCAAACTTTGAGATGTCTTTCCAAAGTGATACTGAGGCACCAACAGGCCCTTCCATGGAGTATTGAATTATCTAGGGGAATGTACTATTGACTTTTTATTTACTGTTGATTAAAGGCCTGTCCTCTATGAAGTTGTGTGTTACGTATAGATTTCTGTCTAATGCAAATGTTTTCAGCACAGTAGAAAATCAAGAATTTTGGTTGTTTTTTTTGTGGGGTATTCACCCCTTTTGTATCTGTCCCCGCCACAAGATTTTCACATTTTTTTCTCCAGTACCCATGCCACCCCTTCCATCCAGGTCTCCTCTAAACCATTTTCACCAGCCTGCTTGGTGGAGATGAATAAATCTCCACATTTATATGAGAGTCACGTCCTTAACTTTTTGAAAATTATACTTCTCCCGATAGAGGTATAATTTTCGATCTCCTGATAGAATTTATAGAGTCATTAAAAATCATGTTTTTGGAGAATTTAACGATGTGGGAAGTACTCATAGTGTGAAGTGGAAAATGCAAGACCCAAAACTGTACTTATGGTATGGCTCCAGTTTTACCAATATATACTTACAGGTACACACAAAGACTGGAGAAAAAAACAGAACATCAATAGCAACTGTGGACCCGGGAGTTGTGGATTATTTCATTTCTTTTGCACTTTTCATTATTTACCAGATATTCTAAGCGACTCTACCTCCCTGAGTGGTATCCGAGGAGACCTGCGACGGGAGTAATAACTTGCGTTCCTTGCCTCCCTTCAAGCTATTCTTCTGCACTAATCATTGGCTCAGACCTCGTGCTAAGCTCCAATCTCCTGTGCCTCAGTTTCCCTTTCGGTATAAAAAGCTCAAAGTGGTGGGGGGTTGCTCACTAGGGCGCGGAAGGGCCGCAGAACTGCGTCCCTGGAAGCTCCGCGTTGTCTGGGAGGTCAGGGTATAGTTTGGGAGGTCAGGGCGAGCACAACCTCCGGCTGGTGACGCTGGAGCGGGGGGGAAAGGGGGGTCCAGCCAGCCCAGTCCTCGCCCCGCCCTCGTCCCGCCAGCGCTCGCTTCTTTTGAAAACGCTGTTGGTCCCGCAGACAGCGAGCGATCCGGAGTCACCCTAGTCCGTCTGCGGCGGCGGAGCCAGGGCTAACTTTCCCGGGTCATCAAGACATACCCGGGCACCGCCCCCTCGGGACCATTCCTTCCGCTAAATCTGCGGAGATCCCCCGAGGGATGGGGCCGGGGAGGAGACGGTGTCTGGGAAACTAGTTGTGAGAAACATAGACATTACCCAGCATCCAAGCTGGAAGCATCGAGTCCGAGCCCTCTCGAAGGGGAAACTGAGGCCCAGAGCGGTGGGGCCGTCGGGTGGGGGTGGAAAGAGAGCTCCAGTTTCCAGTGCCAGCGCGGACCTCAATCCGCGAAATGGCCATGGGCGGGTCCTTTCCCTTTTGCGGGCCTCAGTTTCCTCATCTATAAAATGGGTGCGCTGAACTTGATTTTCAAGAGGGATCCCTCCAGCTCAAGGGTCCGAAGTGCGCGACCGGAGAGGCCCGGCGAGCCCCCTACCACCACCCCCACCACCACGGCTACCCGTCCTCGGGGGCATTACCCTACCCCACAGGCGTGGCCGACACCGAGCAGGGGCGCAGGAAGCCGCTCCCGGCCGCAAGGGCAGGGCGCGGGGATGCTCGCAGCCGGCGGGTGCAGCGGGCGGAGAGGCAGAGAGGAGGGGAGAGAGCGGAGCAGACATAAGGGACCGTGAGAAAACGCAGGAGAGGTCGTAAAGCAGCGGAAAGAGACGCCCAAAGCAGAAAAACAGAGGAAGGAGAAGCGAGGCAAAGGCAAGCCCGAGGGAGGACCGGCTGTTTTTCCGCCTGCGCGGGGTCTCCCCCATCTCCCCCACCTCCCCGAGCGCACAGCGTGGGACAAAGCCCGGGCTCCCGGGTCGGGCGGCGGCGGGCGCGCGGCGATCGCGGAGGTGCGCGGGGGCGC
>NW_007245952.1:411740-429948 GCF_000164805.1 Carlito syrichta
GGGGGACTGACCAGGGGAGGAGCCGGCGGGACCCCTGGGGAGCCGGGCTGGCCCAGGTGAGGGGGGCCGCGGGGAGGGGAGAATCCGACGCCCGGAGAAGGGATGCAAGGTGGATGCGGCCTGGCGAGGGCCGGGGGCTTGTAGGGGTTAAACCGGACCCCTCTCTGCACCGAGGCCAGTTTACTCTGCCCTGCACTGTGCCAAGACGCTTTGGGTGACACTCCGAGGCGACTGACCCAGCGCCGCCCCCAAGAGGCAACTGCTCTTGGAGGCAGGCTCCGAAAGAGTTAACCCAACCACCAGGCACAAAGAACTTAAGTGCTATATGGACTTGTTTTCTTAGCCGGACACAAATCATGGAGCCGGTCCTGCTGACTGGGGGAGGGGGTGGCGAAGACCAGAGGAATCCCAGAGGAGAAGACATCTGAGCTGGGAGGAGGAAAAGTGGAGCGCCAGGCGGAGGAAACGGCCCAGACAAACACTAGGGCGGGAAGGCCCATGGGCTGTATGCAGAGAAAGCCAGAACTTGGGGTGCTTAGGGTTTGGGGGGGAACAGAAGGAGATGAGACCCTAAAATAATAATGACTATCAGTTATTGAAGACCTGCAATATGCTAGAGTAAGAAAATCAGGATAGCTAATACTGAAGTGCCAGACATCCCTCAGCATTTTGCATATGTTAGTTTATTTAGTTAATCAAAGGCAACAACTACCATTTAAGGGCCTTTTATATGTGCCAGGGACTCTTCACACATTATCTCTTTTAATTAGCTCAGTAATGCGACAGGGTAGGTACTAGTGCTATCCCTCTTTTAGAGATGAGAAAATCAAACCTGAGAGGCTAAGTCTCTTGCCCAAGGTCACAATTAATGCCAGATCCTGGATTCAACCGGTATCAAACATCGGTACAATCAATACAATCGGTACAATCTCAGGGCCTGATGTAGCACACCTTATTTTACAGACGAAGAAACTGATCATCAGAGAGAAGTAACTTGCCTAAGATCCCAGCATGTTTCTCCAAAGCCCGGTTCTAGAAACCCAGCCTCAGACTGTCATCTGTTCCTTTCACTGAAACTCTTTAGTCAATCTCAGATTTACACAGATAACAAGATGCTATGTGTTGGAGAGAGAAAGGCACTCTTGAAGATGAGTAGTAAGTCTGACAAAATCTATTCTCGGGACCGGACATGATGGCTCTTGCCTGTAATCCCAGCACTTTGAGAGGCCGAGGCAGGAGGATTGCTTAGGACAGGAGTTTGAGACCAGCCTGGGCAATTTAGCGAGACTCCATCTCTATAAAAACAAATCCCTACTCGTGGACACACACAAGGGAAATAAAAGATGTGACTCTTGCCCTGGATGTGGTTAGGGACTATATGGTCTTCTCCAGTGTCCATAACAAAATGCAACAGAATGGGTGGCTTATTGTTGAAGCCACAATAGAAATGTATTCTCTCAGAGTTCTGGAGGCTAAAAGCCCAAGATCCAGATGGCATCAGGCTTGGTTTCTGTTAAGGTCTCTCTTTCTGGCTTATAGACAGCCGCCTTCTCACTGAGTCCCCACATGGCCTCTTTGTGTATGGAGAGAAAGCTTTAGTGTTTTTTTCTCTTCTTATAAGGACACCAGTCCTGCAGAAGGAGGACCGTGTCCTTATGACCTCATTTAACCTTTATCACCTTCTTATAGGCTCTGTTTCCAAATACAGTCAAATGGGGGATTGGGGTCCAACTTATGAACTGTGTCTCCCACAATTCACTCCATAACATTCTGCCTTCTGGCCCCCTAAATTCATGTTCTGATAAGCAAAATACACCCGCCTTATCCTAACAGCTCCCAAAGTCTTAACTCAATCCAGCATCAGTTCCAAGTCTGAAGTCTCATCTAAATATCATCTAAATTAAGTATGGGTGAGACTTGAAGTATGAGTCATCCTTAGATAAAATTCCTGTCAGCTGTGAATCTGTGAAACCAGACAAGTTATATGCCTCTGAAACACAATGGCATAGGATGGACCTATGCATTCCTAAAGTTCTAGAATAATCCTCTGCGACTGGACGTTCTACCCTCCAGGCCCACTAGGGCAGCAGTGTCACCCACACGACCCTTGGCAGTGGCCCTGCACTTACGGCTCTCAGCCACAGTGCCAACCCTGAGACCCTGGGCAGGCACAGCCTGGCCTGCTTAAAGAGGAGGGGACCCCACCCTCTGAAACAGCCTTTCCCCTGGGCCTGTGAGGGAGCGGCAGCCCTGATGAACTCTTAATCACTTTTTCTTTTCTTTCCATTTGGTTTCTTTCTTTCTTTCTTTGATACTCTGTCACCCAGGCTGGAGTGCAGTGGCATGAGATCATAGCTCACTGCAGTCTAGAATTCCTGGGCTCACATGATCCTCCTGCCTCAGCCTCCTGAGTAGCTGGGACGAGGCTTTTTTATGTTGCCCAGGTTGGTCTTTAACTACAGACCTCAAGCAGTCCCCCCCACCCCCCGCCCTTGGCTTCCCAAAGCGCTGGGATGCGAGGCATGAGCCACCACGCCAGCCTCTTCCCCTTTCTTGAAGGATAAAGCAAGTTCACAGCCAAATAGCTCTATTGTCCTGTCCTATAGAATCCTAGAATTCGGGAAGCATTCCTTTATTTCGTTCTGTCTCTGTTCCCTTTGGTCCAAACTACAGTGTCGGCAGTGTCTGCTAGTAAAATCCCAAATCTATTCCTGGCTTCTACAGAGATGTCTGATTAGCTCCATGGGTGATCTCCTTATAGAGTACTTGTTCAGCCACACTGTTGGTGTCCTTTCCAGAATATGCTTTCTCAATTTTTATATTAGTGGGTTGATAATTTTTCAAATCTTCGAGTTCTGGTTTCTTTTTGCTTAGCAATTCCTTTAATGTGTCTCCTTCCTCTCACATTTTACATAAGCAGCAAGGAGAGACCAGGCCACACCTTCAACACTTTGCTTAGAGATCTTCACAGCTAAATATCTAAGTTTATCACTTGCAATTTCTACTTTCCACAAAACACTACAACACAATTAGGAGTGAAAAAAAACTCACAAACTTAAAGTGCTTTTTCCTATTCTCTCACTCAATTGTTTTTTTTTGTTGTTGTTTTTTTGTTTTTTTTTTTTATAGATGCGGTCTCACTATGTTGTCCAAGCTGGTTTTGAACTCCTGGGCTCAAGCAATCCTCCCGCCTTAGCTCCCAACGTTCTGGGATTACAGGCATGAGCAATCACACCCAGCCTCTATTCTCTCATTCAAAACAACAACAATGAACACAGAAGATTTCTGTGACCAAACAAGTGGGTTTTTTTCCCCACACTCCAAGCAGCAATCACTGCTGACACTATCCCCTTGGAGACAGCCTCAGATCCTGCAGGTTGAGGGCTCAGTCTCCACGACTAGACCTTTTTCAGAGACGAGTCACAAGTCGGGACCTCCAGAATTTCTAACCCTGTGGCTTCAAGTTGGGCTTCCCATGACTCCTCTTTGGGTTCAATTAATTTGCTACAGCAACTCACAGAACTCAGGGAAACACATAAACCCAACAAGACCTGTCCAGATTTGCCTTGGCCTCTCTGTGCAGCATTCCTTCCTCTACAGTAGGGGGCGGGACCCTCTCTGCAATGAGGACCTTATGACCCACAATCAAGTTAGAGTTCTGCCTTGGGAAGCTCAAAGGAGGGCAAGAGAAGGTCTGCCTCTGTTTCCTGTGGCCCGTTTCTGAAACCTAAAGTGCCCCAACATTATAACAGAAGACTGTGACAGGACTATAGGTGTTATGAGCCAGGAACCATGAACAAAAACCAATAAACATGTATATTATAATATCACAACAATGCAGCTGAACTCTTTGCCACTTTATATTTCATTATGGGGCTTAGAAACCAATACACCAAATAAGGGGCCCTTTGACAGCTAAAACTCTAGGTGTCTCTGATCTTTCCTCCCACCCTGCTGTCGCTCAACCCTTTGTTTCTCTCAAAGCTCAGGATGAAGCTGTTCTCTGAAGGTCCCGTCTGGACCTGCCACAGAAAAAGCAATGTCCTCTTGTCCCTTCCCTGAGTTTTTATTCATTGAACTCATATTGCAAGAAAAAGACTGAAATCTGTCAACACACCTGGATAGACTTTTGTCACAAACAATTATTCGTCCTGTTGGCACAACAGGTTTTGTTCCAGGCAGCTGTATGTTCTTCAAGCCCATTGAATTCCCCTAAACATCATTCACTACCCCCATAAAGTCATCCACACGTCCCCAGCTCCCTTCCCCCTAAGAAGAAGGGTATATTTCTGCCCCATTGGGCAATCACTTTGTGATCCTGCCCCATGATGATAATACATTTGTGTGTCTTTTCTCCAATTAATCTGTCTTTTGCAGCCAGGCACAGTGGTTCACGCCTGTAATCCCAGCACTTTGGGTGGCAGAGGTAAAAGGATTGCCTGAGTCCAGGGGTTTAAGACCAGTCCGGGCAACTTGGTGAGACCTCGTTTCTACAATAAATAAATAAATAATTAGCTACGTGGTAGCGTGCCTATAGTTCTGGCTACTTGGAAGGCTGAGGCAGAAGGATCACCGGAGCCCAGCAGGTCAACACTGAGATGGCTGTGAGTGTGCCACTGCACTCCAGCCTCAGTGAGGGAGTGAGATTCCAACTCAAAAAAAAAAATTTTAGGCCAGTGTGCAGGCACACACCTGTGATTCCAGCTACTTGGAAGGCTGAGGCAGAAGGATCACCTGAGCCTAGCAGGTCAAGACTATGGGGGCCGTGAGCATGTCACAACACTGTAGCCTGGGTGACAGAGTGAGACTCCAACTCAAAAAAGAAAGAAAGAAAGAAAGAAATCTGCCTTTGTGATTTGACTTTAAAGCAAAACTTCAGAGTGAAGGGGAAATTTTTCCTTTGCCCCTACACAAAGATCACCTTTCCTTTAGTTTCCAATAGCGCATTTTTCATTTCCATCTGAGATCTCACCAGAATCACCTTTAATATCCATATTTCCATCAACATTATGTTCATGATGATAGATGTATTCTTTTCCTCTTTTCTTTTTTTTGAGTCAGGGTCTTACTCTGTTACTTAGGCTCAAGTGCAATGACACGATCACAACCTCGACCTCCTGGGCTCCGGCAATCCTTCCACCTCAGCCTCCCAAGTAGCTGGGACTACAGGCACGTGCCATCACACCTGGCCAATTTTTTTATTTTTTGTAGGACAATGTCTTGCTATGTTGCCCAGGCTGGTCTTGAACTCCTAGGCTCCAGTGATCCTCCTGCCTCAGCCTCCTAAAGTGCTGGGATTATAGGAGTGAGGCACCATGCCTGGCCAATATATACATTCTTTAAGAAGCTTTCTCTACAACTCTCCTCTTCTTAAACCTTTGCTCAAATCACCTTTAATATCCACATGTCATTATTTCTTTTGAAACAGGGTGTGGCTCTGTCGTTCAGGCTGGAGTACAGTGGTGCAATCATGGCTTGCTACAACCTCCAACTCCTGTACTCAAGTGATCCTCCCCCCTCAGCCTCCCAAGCAGCTGGGATTACACCACCATGACTGCCTAATTTACACATCCACATTTCTACCAACAGTCCCTTCAAAGCGATCTTGGCTTTTTCTAGCATGCGCTCAAAGCTCACCCAGCCTCTACCCATTATCCAGTTTTAAATTCACTTCCACATTTTTGTTTATTTGTTGCAGGAGTATTTCACTTCTTGGTACCAAAATCTGTATTAGTTTGCTAGGGCTGCCATAACAAAATACCACAGATGGGGTAGCTTCAACAACAGAACTTATTTTCTCACAGTTTTGGAGGCTGGAAGTCCAACGTCAGGGTGCCATCAGGCTTGATTTCAGGCTTGATTTCTCTTCCTGGCTTGTAGATGGCCACCTTCTCACTGTCTCTTTCCTCCACATGTGTGGAGAGAGAAAGAGAAGGCAGGGAGGGGAGGAGAGCAGAGGGAAGAGGAGAGACACTTGCAAGTACTCTGGTGTTGCTTCCTATCGGAGTAGGGTCCCACCTTTTTTGGGGGGGGACTTACTCTCTTTGCCCAGGCTGGAATGCCATGGCACAATCAAGGCTCACTGCACCCTTGACCCCCCCTGGGTTCAGGCAATCCTTCAGCCTCACCCTCCCGAGTAGCTGGGACTACAGGCATGTGCCACCACACCTGGTTAATTTCTTTGATTGTTTTGTAGAGATGAGGTCTCATTATGTTGCCCAGGCTCGAATTCCTGAACTCAAGCAATCTTCCTGCCTTGGCCTCCCAAAGTGCTGGGATTCCAGATATGAACCACCACAGCCCCATTCTTTTTTTTTTTTTTTTTTTTGATTGGAGTCTCACTCTGTCGCCCAGACTGGAGTGCAGTGGCCGCTCCTGGCCACCGCAGACTCAACCTGCTGGGCTCTGGCGATCCTTCTGCCTCAGCCTTCCAAGTAGCTGGAACTACAGGCATGCGCTACCACGCCCGGCTGATTTTGATTTATTGTAGAGATGAGGTCTCACCTGCCCAGGCGGGTCTCGAACCCGCGGGCTCAGGCAATCCACTCACCTCAGCCTCCCAAAGGCGCGAGATTACAGGCTGAGCCACCGAGCCCGGCTCACATCCCCCATTCTTATGACCTCATTTAACCTTCATTACTGCCTTAACAGGCTCTGTCTCCAAATACAGCCATATTGGGGATTAAGACTCCAACATGAATTTGGGCTCCTAATACCATGAGGCTAAAATTCTAGTCCGTTTTCTCTCCAACCAGCTCTGTGACCTTGGAAAGTTACCCATCCTTTCTGGGCTGGAGTTTCCAGTGAATAGGAATGACTGCCCAAGCCCTGCCACTCAGGAGCCGTGGGGAGTTGTGGGGAGGATAGCAGGAAGGTGCTGTGCCAAGTAAAAAGTACTGCAGTGCCACGCCTGACCAACTCTGCAGACGAGCTCCTTGCAAAAGACATAAAACTCCATACTGGAAGTCCATTTCCATTTGCTGGCACTCAGTTGATCAATATTTAATCAGCAGATAGCCCTGAAAACTGGGAGATGGCTCACAAGGAAAAAATTCCCATGGTTGCTGCACGATAAAGGAGTCAGAAAGTTCCCAGTGCAGTTTTGTCCCCGCCTCCCCCACATTTATAGGCAGGAACAAGTACATATACAACTGTGACCCTCTGGAAGTCTTTCCATGAATTTGCAAAGAATGTATTTGTTATTTATAAAGAATACTACATCGCTACATAATCTTTAAAACATTCATGACATTTAACCCAGTAATTACATTTCTGGGAAACTATCCTAAAAAAATAATCTGCAATGCACACCCAGATATACGGGCTAGAATGCTCACAATGGTGTTATTTATAATGGAGAAAATATTGGAAATAACCCAAATAACCAACTGTGCAGGAACAGTTCGTAAATTATAGAATATCCATATGCTAGATTATTATGCAGCCACTTAAAATGATGAGAGTCTACGCTCTGATGTTAAGTGAAGGAAGGCAGGATCCAAAATTACATTTAAGGATGAGCTCAGTTATGTAAGGAAAAGACATTTTTAAAGAGACAAGAAGGAAATGTGCCACCATGTTAGCACTGGTTACCCCTGCAAAGGAAGACCATGGATGAAGGGGGTTTGGGTTTGGTTTGGGCTTTTGTTTATCTTTTTTTTCCCCCCTCTTTCATTTTCTGCAATAATTAAGTACAGTCATATGTCACTAAATGATGGGGAGACATTCTGAGAAATGCGTCGTTCAGTGATTTCACCATTGTGTGAACTTCATGGAGTGTGCTTACACACACCTAGATGGTCTAGCCTACTACACACCCAGGCTGTAGGGTCTAGCCTGTTGTTCCTGGACTGCAGACCTGGACAGCACATGGTTGTACTGAATACTGCAGGCAACTGTAACACAGTGGGGTTTGTGTATCTAAGCACAGAAAGGGTAATGCGTTGTGCTATGTTAAGAGGGCTATGACATCACTAGGGAATAGGCGTTTTTGAGCTCCATTATAGTCGAATGGGACCAGCTTCATATATGTGGTCCATTGTTGACCGAAATGTCATTATGCAGCACATAACTGTATAACTTTAGTAATAGGGTGGGGGGTGGATCAATGGGAAACACAAAAACTAACACAAAAGGAAAAAGTTTATCCTAGTTGTCTTAAGCAGAGAGTTTTGCATACTTCACCTCTCTACATATGTTGACCTTCTCCTTGGCTGTTGGGGAAACTGAGCCAGAGTTACAGAAACCAGTTCCCAAACCTGAGCGTTGAAGTGACCCGGATCACTGTTTCTCTCTAGCCATAGGACACTATTGTGGTTTGGAGATGCCTATCCTGCCAGAGGTTCGCCTGTCTTCTGTGTTTTGTCAGCTGTGTGATTTTGGGCAAATAAATTTTCTGTGGCTTTGTTGTCTCATCTCTAAAGGATAATGCTAGTGAACTTTTGGGGAGGGTAGGGATCTCATTCTGTCACCCAGACTAGAGTGCAGTGACACACTCACAGCTCCACAGCTTCAACCTGCTGGGCTCATGTGATCCTACCTCCTCAACCTTCCGAGTATCTGGAACGACAGGCGTGCGCCACTACACCCGGCTAATTTTTTGACTTATTGTAGAGACGAGGTCCCGCCAAATTGCCCAGGCTGGTCTCGAACCCTGGGGTCAGGCAGTCCTCACGCCTCCACCTCCCAAAGTGCTGGGATTACAGGTGTGAGCCACTGTGCCTGGCCTAATAATGACCTTTTGATCAGGCTGAAATAGGTGTTTGACATAGTATCCCTCACATAGTAAGCAGTCAATAAATGCTAGCTAATATTACCCTCCTTCTGCTGTTAATAAGTACTGTTATTCATAATGCTTAGCTTGTGCTTTTAGTTGCATAATGTGCAAAGCATCTAATTATATGCTCGGTTTTAAGTTATTATCAAACATAATAATCATGTTACACTACTATCGCCTTTTCTTACTCTAGCTCCTAATTCTGAGCCCCTTGAGTCCCCTGAGTGGACCTTGATCTGCTCTCAGTCCTCCAGGATCTGGAAGGTACATACATGTTTAATTAAACACATGATAAATTAAACAATTAGTAATAATGATCTCATTCTGGCTCAGCACAAACTTCCAAACCACTCAGGGAAGAATTGTCTTTGCGACCCCATTATGGGAATAATATTAGAACTGTCATAACTTGGCTTTGTGAACAATTTCCCCAGCAACTAACTCTTTTTTTAAAAAGTTCTGTTTATTTAAGTGTAATTTATGTACATCAACATTCTCCATTTTTTAAATTTACATTTTTACGGGTTTTGACAAACACATACAGTCAAATAACCCCTTCCACCATCAAGATCACTCCCCAAAACTTCCCTCCTATCTCTGTATTCAACCCCTCCCATCACCTCAATCATTGGTCTGATTATGTCCCCATCATGTTGCCTTTTCTGAAATGTTGTATACATTGAACCATGGAGGATATATTCCTTTTTTTTTTTTTTTTTTTGAGTTGGAGTCTTACTCTGTCACCCAGACTGGAGTGCGGTGGCCGGGAGCGGCCTCGACCTGCCGGGCTCCGGCGATCCTTCCGTGTAGCTGGAACTACAGGCGCGCGCTACCACGCCCGGCTCATTTTGATTTATTGTAGAGATGAGGTCTCGCCACGTTGCCCAGGTGGGTCTCGAACCCGCGGGCTCAGGCAATCCACTCGCCTCAGCCTCCCAAGGCGCAGGATTAGAGGCTGAGCCACCGAGCCCGGCTACCATGGAGGATATAGACTTCTGAGGTCTGCCTTCTTCCACTCAGCAAAGTGCATCCTTAAGTGTCGTTGCGTGTATCAATAGTTCCTTCCTTTTTATTGTTCAGTAGTATTCCATCAGATAGATGTGTCATTGTGAGTTTGTCCTTTCATCAGCTGAAGGACAATCAGGTGGTTCTAGGTTTTGATTATCACGAGTAAAGTCACTATAAATACCCAGGTTTTACGTGAATACAAGTTTTCATTTATCTAGGGTGAATAGGATTGGATTTGCTGAGTATTGTGGTTAAGCATATGTCTAACTTTACAAGAAACTGCAAAAAGTATTTTCCAAAGTGGCTGTACAATTTTACATTCCCACCACCAAGGTATGAAAGTTCCAGCCGCTCTGTATGCTTGCCAGTACCTGGCATTGCCAGTTCTTTTGATTGTAGCCACTATAATGGATGTGTGGCTAATCAGTAACTCACTTGATCTTCCAATACTCCAGGTAGCCAGACTAGAATTATTGATCCACTTTGATGGAAAGAATTAAAGCCGAAAATGTTTCTTACTCAAGTTTTTTGCTTATGTTTTTATTTCTGGGTTTTTTCCCCAAATTTTTGCTTATGTTTTCAGTTCAGTTTTTTTTCCCCCAATAATCCACAGGAGAAACAAATCTCCCCAAACTTTGGGAAACCCATACAACTCTTGGAATCATTCATTCAACAAGCATTTATTGAATACATTATGTGTCTGGGGTCTGCTAGAATCTACAGAAAGTCTAAGACAATGTATCCACCATAACAAGTATGGTAGGGAGACGCGGGGCAAAAGAAGAGGTGAGTAGAAACTGACAAGCAAATTAAATGCAGTTTTCTTTTTTTTTAAGGATGTAGGGTACAATTCAGGATTAGGCATACAAGTGGGCGTCGTACAGGTAAAGTTTGGGCTTCCCTTTGGTCTCCACTTCTCCTGGTTTGAGATCAGTTACCCTTATTGATGTTATATGTCCCTCTTCCCCTGACAGTATCCCACTACTGCCAATCCCTTTCTTATAGTACTATGGTAAATGTTCAGGGTCCGCTTATGAGGGAGAACATATGGTACTCGGTTCTTTGTTTCTGTGATAGATCACTGAATATTATAGACTCTAAATCCATCCAAGTTGCTGTGAAGTCCATACGTTTGTCCTTCTTTATGGCTGTGTAATATTCCATTGTGTACATGTACCACATTTTTTTATCCAGCCCAGTTTTGATGGGCAGAATGATTGGCTCCGTGTTTTTGCTGTTGTAAATAATGCTGCAAGGGATCAAGTTTCTTTTCTTTCTTTCTTTCTTTCTTTTTTTTTTTGGAGGCTCACTATTGTTGCCCAGGCTGGAGTGCAGTGGCACACGCACGGCCACTCCAGCATCGACCTGCTGGGCTCTGGAAATCCTTCCGCTTCAGCCTTCCAAGTAGCCAGAACTCCAGGCACGTGCTACCACGCCCAGCTAATTTTTGATTTATTGTAGAGACGGGGGTCTCGCCAAGTTGCCTGGGCTGGTCTTGAACCCGCGGGCTCAGACAATCCACTCGCCTTGGCCTTCCAAAGTGCTGGGATTGCAGGCTGAGCCACCGAGCCCAGTCAGATCAAGTTTCTTGATGTGTAACTTGGGTCCCTTGATTTCTCCACATTGGTTGCTATTGCCAAGGTTGAGCATAATAATAATAATAATACTATCATGTATTGAGCACCTTGATTGGTACCAAGCACAGTGCCTGTATCATCTCATTTAATACCCATAGCAATCCCTTGAGGAGATCTCAGGACAAGCCATATGGAATTGTTGATTTTATAGGTCAGAAGTGTTCAAACATTGGCAATATCATATGTTTCAACCTAATAATAAACTAGACTATAGTTACTCTTGATTGGACAAGGCTTATGATATGCCTGTGTATTTTTTCATTATTTCATTTTATCCTCAGGACAACCCTTTGTGGTACACACTACTGATATCCTACTTAACGGATGAGGTCACAGAAGCTGGACGTGGTGGCAGGACAGTAACTAGAGAATGTTCGTACAGCTGCCAGGTTGGAGACAAAGTCTGGATTCAAACTGAAATGTGAGTTTACGTCAAAGCCACTGTCTATAACCCCAGTGCTATTCAGATATCATCACAGATGTGCAAACTGAGGCTTGAAGAGTTGAAGTTGCCTGAGGAGGCTGTGGTCTCTATCATGCCCAAGGTTATAGAGACATCTCAACTTCAAATTCCTGGCCAAATCATGTGTTTTCTAATGGCCTTCTTGTCCCTTTAGAAATTGGGCTGAATTCACCCTATCTTCAGAAGCACTTATATCTGAATTTTGCCGCCTCAGCTCAAAGGTCAGAAAAGAGGCATCAATACTTTTTCTTCCCACATGACCCAAAGAAAAACATTTTTATAAGTTAGTAAATTAAAAAAAAAATTTTTTTAACCAGGGTTTTACTCTGTTGTCCAGGCTGTAGTACAGTGGCACAATCACAGCTCACTGCAGCTTCAAACTGCTTGGCTAAAGAGATCCTCCTGCCTCAGCCTCCCAACTAGCTGGGATTGCAGGTGCGTACCACCGCATCTAGATAATTTTCTGTTTTTTTGTAGACATAGGATCACGCTTTGTTGCCCAGGCTAGTGTCAAACCTCTGGCCTTGAGTGATCCTCCCGCATCAGCCTTCCAAAGTGCTGGGATTACAGGCATGAGCCACCACACCTGGCAAATTTTACTTTCAGAACTGTTTTAGGTTCATATCAAAGTTGATACAGAGTTCCCACAGACCTTCTGTCCCATATACACATAAGCACCCCCCCACCCAGTACTGTCTACATCTCTGACTACAGTGGTACATTTGTTCTAATTGCTGAACCTATATTGACCCATCATCACCCCAAATCCATAGTTTCCATCAGGGTTCACTGTTGATGTTGTTCATTCTATGGGTTTTGATGAATATATGACACGTATCCACCGTTACAGTGACATATGGAAGAGTTTTGCAGCCCTCAAAGTCCTCTGTGCTCTGCCTGTTCATCCCTTCTGCTCTCCTAACCCTTAGTGGCCACTAATCTTTTTTACTTCTCCATAGTTTTGCCTTCTCCAAAATGCATATCACTGGAATCATATATATAGTATGTAACCTTTCAAACTGGCTTCTTTCACTTAGTTGCAGATGCTTAAGTTTCTTCCATTTCTTTTCATGGCTTGATAGCTTGTTTCTTTAATCCATTGTCTAGATGTATGGCCATTTATTTATCCATCCACCTACTAAACGACATCTTGTTGCTTCCAAGTTTTTGGCAATTATGAATAAAACTGCTATAAACATTCAAGTGCAGGCTTTTGTGTGGACATGAGTTTTCCATTCATTTAGATAATTACCAAGTAGCATGACTGACGGATAGCATGGCAGGAGTATGTTTAGTCTTATAGGAAACTGCCCACCTGTCTTTCAAATGTCTGTACTATGTTTGTATTTCCACTAGCCATGAATGAGAGTTCCTATTGCTCCAAATCCTCACTAACACTTGGTATTGTCAGTGTCTTTTGGATTTTGGCCATTTCAATAAGCGTGTGGTGGTATCTTGCTGTTTTAATTTGCAATTCTCTAACGACATATGATGTTTAACATCTTTTCATAGGCTTCTTTTCATCTGTGTATCTTCTTTAATGAGGTGTCTGCTCAAATCTTTTTCCCATTTTTTAAATTGGGTTGTTAATTTTTTATTATTGAGTTTTAACAATTCTTTATACATTTTGGATAACAGTCCTTTTTCACATATGTCTTCTGCAAACATATCTTCCAGCCTGTGGCTTCTCTTCTCATTTTCTTGACATCATCATTCACAGAGCAAAAGTTTTTAATTCTGATGAAGTCCAGCTTATCAGTTTTTTCGGTGTGCACCATCCCTTTGATGCTGTATCCAAAAAGTCATCCTGACATCCAAGGTCATTTAGGTCTTCTCCTATGTTATGTTCTAAAATTTTTATTTTTAGGCCAATAATCCATTTTGAGTTGATTGTTTTGAAGAGTGTAAGGTCTGCGTCTAGATTCTTTTTGTTTGTTTGTTTGTTTGTTTTGATATGGAGTCTCGTTTCATCACCCAGACTGGAGTGCAGAGGAATGACAATAGTTCACTGTAACTTAAAATTCCTGGACTCAAGTGATCCTCCTCCCACCTCAGCCTCCTGAGTAGCTGGGACTATTGACCTATGCCATCATGCCTGGCTAATTTTTTATTTTAATTTTTTGTACAGAGTTTTACTATGTTGCCCGGGCTGGTCTCAAACTCCTGGCCTCAAGTGATCCTCCCGACTCACCCTCCCAAATGCTGGGATTACATGGATGAGGCACAGCGCCTGGCCTCAGATTCATTTCTTCAACTGTGGGTGCCCAGTTGTTCTAGCCCCGTTTGTTGAAATGATTATCTTTTCTCCATTGAATTGCTTTTGCTCTATTGTCAAAGATCAATTGACCATATGTTGTAGGTTTATTTCTAGACTATTACTTCCCATTGATCTATTTGTCTGTTCTTTCTTCAATACCACATTGTCACCTGAGCCCAGAAGGTCGAGGCTGTGGTGTGTCGTGATTGTGCCACTGTACTCCAGCCTGGGTAACAGTGTGAGATCTCACCTCAAAAAAATAAAATAAAATAAGAAAAGCAGTGACGAGAGGGGAAATATGTTTGCTTTGTTCCTGATCTTAGTGGGAAAGCTTCTAGTTTCTCACCATTAAGTATGATATTAGTTGCAGGTTTTTGTAAATATTCTTTGTCAACTTGAGGAAGATCCCCTCTATTGCTATTTTATTGGGAAATTTTATCATAAATTGGTGTTGGATTTTGTCAAATGCTTTTTCTGAATCTTTTGATATGACCGTGTGATTTTTCTTCATTAACTTGTTGATGTGACAGATTACATTAATTGATTTTTGAACATTCAACCAGCCTTGAATACTTGGAATTAATTCCACTTGGTCATGGTCTTTAATTCTTTCTATACATTGTTGGATTGATTTGTTAATATTATATTGATGATTTTTGCATCTATGTTCATGAGAGGTATTGGTTTGCACTTTTCTTGTAATGTCTAGTTTTGGTATCAGAGTGATGCTAATCTCATAGAATAAGTTAGCAAGTATTCACTAAACTTCTCTCATCTGGAAGAAATTGTAAAGAACTGGCATAATTCTTCCTTTTATGTTTGGTAGAATTCACAGTGACCACATCTGGACCCAGTGTTTTCTGTTTTGAAAGCTTTTTAATTATTGATTCCATTTCTATAATAGATATAGGCCTATTCAGATTACCTTCTTCTTGCGTGAGTTTTGGCAGACTGTGTCTTTCAAGGAGTTGGTCTGTTTTATCTAGGTTGTCAAATGTGTGTCCACACAGAGTTGTCCACACTATTGCTTTTTATTCTTTTAATATCTATGGGATATGTAGTGATGTTCCTTCTTTCATTTTTGATATTCGTTATTTGTATCTTCTCTCTTTTTTACTTAGTTAGCTGGCTAAAGTCTTATTGGTTTTATTGACCTTTTCAAAGACCAGTTTTGGGTTTTATTTATTTGGAGTTCTTGTTTTACACTTCACTAATTTCTGCCCTAATTTGCCTTATTTCTTTTCTTCTGCTTACTTTGAATTTAGTTTGCTCTTCTTTTTCTAGTTCCCTAAGGTAGAGGCTTAAGTGATTGATTTCAGATTTTTCTTTTTTCTAATATATGCATTCAATGCTATAAAATTTTCTCTAACTACTACTTTTACTGCATCCCACAAATTCCAAAAACTTGTATTTCCACTTTCACTTAGTTCAAAATATTTAAACATTTCTCTTGAGATTTCTTCTTTGATCAATATGTTATTTAAGTATGTTGTTGAATCTCCAAGTATTTTTTGGATTTTCAAGTTATTGAGTTTTAGTTTAAGTCCACTGAGGTCTGAGCATGAACATTTGACATTTGTTAAGGTGTGTTTTGTAGCGCAGGATGTGGTCTATCTTGGTGAATATTCCACATGAGCTTGAGAAGAATGTGTAATCTGATGTTCTTGAACAACATACTGTTGCATTCAACTGTGTCATTACTGATTTTCTGCCGGCTGGATCTATCCAGCACTGACAGAAAAATATTAAAGTTTCCAATATAATAGTGAATTCATCTATTTTTCCTTGCAGTTCTATCAGTTTTGCCTAATATAATTTAATATTCTGTTAGACACATGCAGATTAAAAATTGTTATTTCTTCTTGGAGTACTGACACTTTACTATTATGTAATACCACTCTTTTTTTTTTTTTTTTTTTTGAGTTGGAGTCTCGCTCCAGGCTGGAGTGTAGTGGCACATTCACAGCCATCCCAACATCGACCCACTGGGCTCCAGCAATCCTTCTGCCTCAGTCTTCCAAGTAGCTGGAACTACAGGTGCACGCTACCACACCCAGCTAATTTTTTTACTTTACTGTAGAGATGAGGTCTCACCAAGCTGTCCAGGCTATTCTTGAACTCGTGGGCTCAGGTAATCCACTCACCTCGGCCTCCCAAAGTGCTGAGATTACAAGCTGAGCCACCGAGCCTGGCAGTAATACCACTCTTTATCCGATATCTTTCCTTGCTCTGAAATCTGCTGTCAGAGTACTCCCACTTTTTATTAGTATTAGCATAATATACTATCTCCATCAGTTTACTTTTAATCTATGTGTGTCTTTATATTTAGAGTGGGTTTCTTGTAGATGACATATAGTTGGGTCTTCCTTTTTGATCCACTCTGACAATTTGCTTTTTAATTTAGACCCTTGATATTTAAAGTGATTATTGATATAAGTGGACTAATATACATGGTATTTGTTACTACTTTCTTTTTATTACCCTTATTCTTTGTTCCTATTTTTGTCTTCCACGTTTTCTGTCCTTTATATGACTTTGAGTATTTTACATAATTCCATTTTCTCTTTTTAGCAAACCAATTATACTTCTTATTTTCTTTTTACTTTTTGAAGTAGTTGCCATAGAGTTTGAAGAATACATGTACAATTAATCTGTCTACTTTTGTTTATTTTTAAATTTTTTTAGAGACAGTCTCACTACGTTGTCCAGGCTGGTCTTGAACTCCTGGCCTCAAGCAATCCCCCTGCCTCAGCCTCCCAAAGTGCTGGGATTACAGTTGTAAACCACTGTGCCCTCTCCCAAGTCCACTTTCAAGTGACTCTATAACACTCTATGAATAGTGTGAATATTTTATAATAACAAAATAGTTCTAATTCCTCCCATTTCTTGCATCATTGCTGTCATTTATTCTCTTGTACACAAGCATACATGAGCATATGCATGCATATATAAGCATACGTAATTGAATACATTGTTGTTATTATCACTTTGAACAAACTGTTATCTGTAAAGTCAATTAAGAATAAGAAAAATAAAAGTTTGGCTGGAATGGTGGCTCATACCTATAATCCTAGCACTTTGAGAAGCTGAGGAGAGAGGATTGCTTGAGTGCAGGAGTTCAAGACCAGTCTAGGCAATATAGTGAGACCTCATCTCTATAAAAATAAAAAAATTAGCTGGGCGTGGTGGCCCATGCCTGTAGTTCCAGCTACTGAGGAGGCTGAGGTGGGAGGATCGCCTGAGCCCAACAACAGGCTGAGGCTGCAGTGAGTCATGATCATGCCACTGCCCTCCAGCCTGGGTGGCAGAATGAGACCCCCAACTCCAAAAAAGAAAAAAGAAAAAGTTTTAATTTTACCTTCACTTATTCACTCTCTGATGCTCCTACTTTAGTTATGCAGATTCCAGTTTCTGACTTACCATATTTTATCTCTCTGAAGAACTATTTTTAACTTTTTTTTAATAAGACACATGTTAGCAACAATTCCCTCAATTTTTCTTTTAGAAAGTCTTGATTCCTCCTTCATTTTGTTTTTTTTTGTTTTTTTTTTGAGTTGGAGTTTCACTCTGTCACCCAGATTGGAGTGCAGTGGTCGCTCCTGGCCACCGCAGCCTCGATCTGCTGGGTTCCGGCGATCCTTCTGCCTCAGCCTTCCAAGTAGCTGGAGCTACAGGCGCGTGCTACCACACCCGGCTAATTTTTTTATTTATTGTAGAGATGAGGTCTCACCAAGTTGCCCATGTGGGTCTCGAACCCACGGGCTCAGGCAATCCACTCACCTCAGCTTCCCAAGGCACGGGATTACAGGCTGAGCCACCGAACCCGGCTTCCTCCTTCATTTTTAAGGATAATTTCAAAGGATATAAAATTCTAGATTGGCAAGTTTTTCTCTTAACACTTTAAATATAACCACTCTCTTCTTGCTTGTATGATTTCTGAAGAGAGGTCAGATGTAACTCTTTGCCTCCCCTTAGGTAAGGTATTTGTTTTGTTTTTTGGGGGTTTTTTTGTTTGTTTGTTTGTTTTTGAGTTGAAGTCTCACTCTGTCGCCCAGACTGGAGTGCAG
>NW_007245952.1:429968-443418 GCF_000164805.1 Carlito syrichta
GATTTTTTGATTTATTGTAGAGATGAGGTCTTGCCTGCCCAGGCAGGTCTCGAACCCACGGGCTCAGGTAATCCACTCACCTCCGCCTCCCAAAGGCGTGGGATTACAGGCTGAGCCACCGAGCCCGGCTGGTAAGGTATTTGTTTTGAGTAGGAGTCTCACTCTGTTGCCCAGGCTGGAGTGCAGCGGCATGCTCATGGTCACCGCAGCTGAGTTCAGGTGATCCTTCCACCTCAGCCTTCCAAGTAGCTGGAACTACAGGCACGTACCACCATGCTTGACTAATTTTTGGTTTTTTGTAGAGATGAGGTCTCATGAAGTTGCCCAGGCTGGTCTCAAACCCCTGGGCTCAGGCAATCCTCTCTCCTCCATCTCCCAAAGTGCTGGGATTACAGGCGTGAGCCACCACGCCTGTCCTAGGTAAGGTGTTTTTTTACCTCTTACTTCTTTCAAGATTTTTCTTTATGTTTACAATTCTGAAGCTTGAATATGTTATTCCTAGGTGGAGATTTTTGGCATTTTTCCTGCTTGGTCTTCTTTGGGCTTCCTGGATCTGTGATTTGGTGTCTGACATCAACTTGAAGGAAATTCTCAGTCATTGCTTCTGTTCCCTTCACTCTTTCTTCTCCATCTAATATTCCAATTACATGTATTTACACCTTTTGTAATTGTTTCACAATTCTTGGGTATTTTTTTCTGTTCCCCCCCACCCCCAGTCTTTTTTCCTGTTGCTTTTTAGTTTTGGAAGTTTCTATTGTTACATGTTCAAGCTCAGAGATTCTTTCCTCAGCTGTGTCCAGTACACTAATGAGCCCATCATAGATTCCTTATTTCTGTTACAGTGTTTCTGAGCTCTAGCGTTTCCTTTTTATTCTTTCTTGGAATTTTCATCTCTGTTTGCATTATTTGTCTGTTCTTGCATGTTGTCTACTTTTTCCATTAAAGCCCTCAGCATATTAATCATATATGTATTTTTTAATTTCAGGTGTGCTAAATTCCAACATTCCTGCCATAGCTGACTCTGGTTCTAGTGCTTATTCAGTCTCTTCAAACTATATATTTTTTTCTTTTATTTATTTTTATTTTTTTGAGTCAAGGTCTCACTTTGACACCCAGGCTGGCATGCAGTGGCACAATCATAGCTCACCGCAGCCTTGACTTCCTGGGTTCAAGTGATCCTAAGTAACTGGGACTACAGGTGTGCGCCACTGTGCCCAGCTAATTTTTTATTTTTTGTAGAAATGAGGTCTTGCTATGTTGCCCAGGCTGGTCTCAAACTCCTGGGCTCAAGCAGTTCTCCTGCCTCAGCCTCCCAAAGTGCTGGTATTACAGGTGTGAGCCGCTGCACCTGGCCTGTTTTTTTTTTTTTCTTTTAATCTGCCTTGCAATTTTTTTGATTAAAGATGAACATGGTGTACTGCAGTAAACAGGCCTTTAGTAATTCAGTGGAAAGATATGGGAGGGTAAGGAAACATTCTATAGTCCTATGAGTAGGTCTTAGTCTTTTGCCCCTTACTATCCTTTTTTTTTTGAGTTGGAGTCTCACTCTGTCACCCAAACTGGAGTGCAGTGGCCGCTCCCGGCCACTGCAGCCTCCACCTGCTGAGCTCCGGCGATCCTTCTGCCTCAGCCTTCCAAGTAGCTGGAACTACAGTCACGTGCTACCATGTCCGGCTAATTTTTGATTTATTGTAGAGATGAAATCTCGCCAAGTTGGCCAGGCAGGTCTTGAACCCGCAGGCTCAGGCAATGCACTCACCTCAGCCTCCCAAAGCACTGGGATTACAGGCTGAACCACCGAGCCCAGCCCCTTACTATCCTTAGGAAAGCCATCGTAGATAGTCCCTGTTGTTTTGCTAACACTAACCAGGATGGAAACCTACCTGCAGAGCACCAACCGCAGAGTGCATCCTGCCGTATGCAACGCCTAGCCTAACCACAAGGCTTCTTCCCAACTTACTTAACCACAAACCTTAGATACCCCCTAGCAACACCAACCTCAAAAGTTTCCCCCCAAGCCCTATAACTGCCCTAGCCTGTAAGCAACAGTGAGCTTCAGTTTTCTGGAGTCCCCTCCGCAGGTTCTCCGTCTTGGAATAAACCTGTGTTGCTGTTGAACTGCCCGTCTTCCATCTCTCTTTTCCTATCTGCTTGTTTACTTGACCTGCCATCCCTGTGCTGTGACCTCCACCAGTGCTTCCCATCCCCCTTGCCACCCCCCTAGGTGGGAGAGTCTGGCTGGAGGGGGCTGGAGCTGGGTATTATCCCTCCCTCCGGTAAGTTAGGCTCTAATAAAATAGTTTCTCCAAGGTTCTTGCCTATTTCAAAATGGTTCCTTCTGCCCTTCTCCTCCCACAGTACAATGGGATTCTTCTCTGATACTATGAAGACCTAGCCGAGTTCTTGGAGGTAAAACTTACAAAGTGTGAAGGCCCCCTACGACTGGTCCCCTGGAGTTTTTAAGTCTCAGAATTGTCCTCATTGAGCCTCTGGCAGTTTGCCCATTACAAGTTCTGTTTTTTTTTTGTTTTTTGTTTTTTGAGTTGGAGTCTCACTCTTGCCCAGACTGGAGTGCAGTGGCACACTCATGGCCACCGCAGCCTCGACCTGCTGGGGTCCGGCGATCCTTCTGCCTCAGCCTTCCAAGTAGCCGGAATTACAGGCATGCGCTACCACACCAGGCTGATTTTTTGATTTATTGTAGAGATGAGGTCTCACTGCCCAGGCGGGTCTCGAACCCGCGGGCTCAGCCTCCCAAAGGCGCGGGATTACAGGCTGAGCCACCGAGCCCGGCTACAATTCTGGTTTTCTTACCCCAGCACTGGTTTCTGCTGGTGGCTTTATGCTCTGCTAAGCCATGATTTTCCCCATTCTCCTGGCTGTGTCTCTAATTTTGGAGGCAACAGTTTGCCCTGGAACGTCACTGCTCTGACAGACCTAAGAGTTGCCGGTTTTTCAGTTTGTTAAGCTTCTTACTTGTCGTTAGGATGAAGTGGTGACTTCTAAGCTCCTTACATGCAGGACTGGACACTGGAAGTCAAATATTTTTTAACAGAGATAATGATGCAAAATGTATTCCAGGAGCCAGCTTCCTGCAGCTGTTTCCTCTCCATAGCTACCAGCCACCCTCCCCCAGGCGGTTTTTCCCTTCCTGATAAAGCCTCAGTGGGGTTCAGAGATTACACCAACCTTTTCCAGAGACATTTCACTGAATTATCTTATTTGATCTCTTCAAAAAGTCATGTGAGCTGGGTGTTGGTGATCCTGTTTCAAAGAAGAGGAAATTGCCATGGGGGGTGCCATTAGGGGGTGGGGTGGGGGGCGGTGAACACCTTCCCCAAACTCACACAACCAGGACACACTCCCAAGAAGAAAAAGGAGGGCAAAGGTAGAACCCTAGGGTGGGTGTTTTATCACGGGGCAAGTGGGAATACAGATCTCAGAGCAGCAATATTTTGCACTTACAGTCACACCTGAGGACTTCCAGGTTTATGCATTTTTTTAATTCAGCTACATGCATTGCTCTGGAAACAGAGGTGCCTAAGAGCTTCTGCCTTCCAGAGGCTTGCTAGCCAAAGTATGGTCCACAGACCAACATCAGCATAACCTAGAAGCCTCTTAGAAAATGCAGAAACTCAGGCCCCCCCACCAGATCCCTGGAATCAGAAGCTGCATTTTAACACAATCCCCCCAAAAGTGATTTGTATGCAAATTAAAGTTTGGAACTCTCACTTTTGAGAGCCAATCAATAAAACTTGTTTTGTTTCTGTTTTTCAGAGTCTTGCTGTCACCCAGGCTGGAGTGCAGTGGCACCATCATGGCTCACTGCAACCTTGAACTCCTGGGCTCCAACGATGCTCCAGCCTCAAATTCCCAAGTAGCTGGGACTACAGGTGTGCACCACCACGCTCAGATGGGTCCTCATTATGTTGCCCAGACTGGTCTCAAACCCCTGGCCTCCAGTGATCCTCCCACCTCAGCCTACTAAATTGTTCAGATTACAGGCATGAGCCTGACAAAACTTGATTTTATAGATGGCAAGAAAAAACAAGTGTGTTTTCTTGGAATGGAAGCTAAAGGTTGAGGAAGCTCAGAAAAGGAGACTAGGTATAAACAAGGGTTGCTCAAAGCTTCATGAAGGTGGATTTTTAAGTTGAGTCTTGAAAGAGAAAAGGCACAGAGATGGGAAGCGTTCAGTGTTTGGGGAACAGCAAATAAGAAAATAATTTTCAGGCCAATCCTGGTGGCTCACGCCTATAATCCCAGCACTTGCAGAAGCCAAAGCAGGAGGATTGCTTGAGCCCAGGAATTCAAGGCCAGCCTGAGCAACACAGCAAGACCTTGTCTCTACAAAAACAAAACAAAAAAATTTAAAAATTAGCCAGGTGTGGTGGTGGGTGCCTGTAGTCCCAGCTATTCAGGAGATTGAGGTGGAAGGATTGCCTGAACCCAGGAGGCTGAGGCTTTGGTGAGCTGTGATTATGCCACTGCACTCCAGCCTGGGCAACAGAGTAAGACCCTATCCAAAAAATATATAGTACTAATAATAATTTTCAAAATGTTAAGAAATATAAATTATCATAAAAATACATAGGAAGCATTTATCAAATTTTATTTAATTAATTAATTAAGGAACCAGCAAGAGGACCATGGTGGTTCAAAAAAGGACAGAAAAAATGGGGAAAAGGAACTCTAATATAAGATTAGTGAGATTTCAAAACTGGCCTATAAGGCGATAAAACTACATTCTTTGGGGTTCTCTACCAGACAAAAATCATTTGCAGCTGTATTGGACAAAAAAGAATCACTGGCATTTCATTAGCTTTCTACAAGTTAATATCCAACATTACAGAGTTATAAAATGTCAGGACCCTAATTAATAATAAACAGCAAACAGTAGGTCAAACAATCCTGTGTTTCACTGGAAACAGAAAAGACAGCAGTTAAGGGCAATGATTCTCAAAATGAAGCTTAAATCAGAATCATCTTGAGGACTTGTTACAGCACAAAATACTGATCTCCAGTCATGCAGTTTCTGACTCATTCGGTCTGGGGTGGATACTGATGGTTTGTTCCTGGGTGATGCAGGTGATATTGGACAGAGAGCACACTCTGAAATCACACTCTGAGAATGGCTCTCGGATGCCATTGAAAGGAACTGCAGTCATCCTGCAGCCTCGTTTTCAAGGTTTGGATCATTTTTCTTAACAGTTGCCAACATTCAAAATCAGATTTTTTAAAAATCTTGATTCTGGCTTCTCCTGATAAACTGGAAGGTTGGGCAATAGTAGGCCTAAGTTCTCACATGGTGGCAACTGGCTGAAGCTCGATTATTAGCTGCCCATTTTCCACCACCGCCCCAGTGCACGTCACTCCCTTTTTTGTAGGCGTTTGATTTTGTTATCTCTGCAAAGATGGTGGACACATGACCCAGCATTTGGAGGGGAACGTGGGTGTAGTTAGATAGTTTCTGTCTCTGTATCCCATATGATCAGCTGGGGCACCAGGGCTGGCTTACTAAAAGTACAACCCAGATGTTTGCACAGAGCCCCGCACTCAGAAGTGCCCAACACTTGGTTTAATGCTCTGGTATTGCCATCTTGAAATTCTTTTTTTAGAGTCAGAGTCTCACTCTGTCGCCCAGGCTGAATGGATTGCAGTGGCACACTCATGGCCACCCCAGCGTCAACCTGCTGGGCTCAGGCAGTCCTTCCACTTCAGTCTTGCAAGTAGCTGGAACTACAGGCGTGTGCTACCACACCCGGCTAATATTTGATATATTGTAGAGATGAGGGCTCACCAAGTTGCTCAGTCTGGTCTCGAACCCCTGGGCTCAGTCAATTCTCTCGCCTCGGCCTCCCAAAGTGCTGGGATTACAGGCTTGAGCCACCGTGCCCGGACTTGAAACTCTTAATAATTTTTGGAGGAGATCCAGCTTGGAAGCTCACTTAATCTTATTTTAGGGTTTCCTTTTTTCAGATTTTCTTATCATTTTTAAACCACTTTCCTTGGTTCTCTTGCCAGTTACCTGGTTAATTAATCAATTAAATTTGACAAGTGTTCACTCTGTATTTTTATGACAATTGTACTTACTTTTTTCTTTTTGAGTTGGAGTTTCACTTTGTCGTCCAGATTAGAGTGCAGTGGCATGCCCACAGCCACTGCAACCTCAACCTGCTGAGCTCAGGCAATCCTTCCACCTCAGCCTTCCAAGTAGCTGGAACCACAAACATGCGCCACCACAACCAGCTAATTTTTTGATTTATTGTAGAGATGAGGTCTTGCCAGGTTGCCCAAGCTGCTCTCGAACCCATGGGCTCAGGCAATCCTTTCACCTCAGCCTCCCAAAATACTGGAATTATAGGTATGAGCCACTGCACCCAGACTGGTAATTGTATTTTTAACATTTAATAATAATTATTATTATTATAACTATTATTATTTATATGTGAATATTAATTTTATCTAATATGTAAACATATATGAATGTGTAAAATACTTACATATTTTCAATAATTATTATAAATATTATTATTTTTAAAAATTTGAGTCAGAGTCTCACTCTGTTGCCCAGGCTGGAGTTTAGTGGCACACTCTTGGACACTGCAGCTTCAACCTGCAGGGGGCTCAGGTGATCCTCCCTTCTGAGTAGCTGGGACTATAGGTATGAACCACCACACCCAGCTTATTTTTTAAATTTTTGTAGAGATGAGGTCTCCTTATGTTGCTTAGGCTGATCTCAAACTTCTGGACTCAAGTAGTCATCCCGCTTCAGTCTCCTAAAGTGCTAGGATTACAGGCGTGAGCCACTGTGCCTGATCTAAAATTATTTTTTGACAAAAACATAATGCAAATGATTTTTAAAACACTGTGTTGGCCACATTATCATTTTGTATTAGCGCCTAGATGTCACATAGCTGTCTTGTGGCCACCCCAAAGTTTGGAATTCACACTTAAATGTGACCTTCTCTTTCATTCTCATCACCAGATTGCTAAAGAGAGGAAAAGGCAATTCCAGGATCAGAGATCTAGGGAGCATTTCAGAAACCATCTTGTTCTGTGGATAAGGTAATTATTTCATTTTATAGCTAGGGCTACTAAGGTCCAGAAAGAGGAAATTGACGAGGTCATGGACAAACCCTGAAAAGTGAGCTGAATTAGAAGTCTAAAGTGGTGAGTCTGCAAGGCAGTGACTAAGGCTGCCAGTGAGTTTATGACATGACATAGCCCTGCATACAAATGTGAAAATTCCTGTTTTCTTCTTAGCTCAGTCAACTTTGGATTACTCCAGTTGAAGAGGAGAAGGGAGTGGATCAAATGGGAAGAGTGGGGATGTGATCTTTTAACAGATCAAGACAATTTTATAAGCAGACCCATTTAGGTTAAGGATTGGGAAGGAGGAAAATGTTATAGATGAATGCCACCCCTGTTACCAGGGACAGACCTCCACCTAAACCTCAAGCTGCAGAGGGCAAAGGCATTCAGGAAAAAAACCACCAATATACTGCCCAATTAAAGATCGTAATGAAGTTCAAGAAGTACTTAATTTCAGCTAGCCCCACTTAGCTGGAAAATAGTTCAATTACTTGTAGGTCCCAGCTGCCTAGTTCTGGGCTAGTGGCTGCACACACTCAGTGAGAGAGATGAGTCCTTGCTACTGGTCAAGTGGTAAGTTAGATGAGGGTTAGGCTAATGAGTCAAAGCCTGGTGGCTTTTGTGTCTGTTCACACCTGCTCTTGTGGTTTGCATGGGATGGATCTTTCCCTCCCACCCATCCACCGCTCAGAGGTAATCAAGGAAGCCAGGCCTGGGTGTAGAACTGCATCCCTATACCCGCTGTTCCTAGCTCAGTGATGGGTATGTGGATCTAAGTTGGACCAATGAACATCGTCCCCAAGACTCTTAGCAGCCCTATCAAAAAGTTGCTTCCAGCTGGGCATGGTAGCTCATACCTGTAATCCCAGCACTTTGGGAGGCAAGGTGGAGTCCGGGAGTTCGAGACCAGCCTGGGCAACATAGCAAGACTGCATCCCTACCAAAATATAAAAATAAATTAGCCAGGCATGGTGGCACACACCTACAGTCCCAGCTATTCAGGAGGCTGAGGCGGGAGGATCACCTGAGCCTAAGGAGTCGAGGCCGCAGTGAGCTATGATCATGCCCCTGCACTCCAGCCTGGGCAACAAAACAAGATCTTGTCTCTTAAATTAATAATAAATAAATAAATAAAAATCAAAGAGTTGCTTCCTTTTCCTTTGAGATGGAAAGCAATGTAAGTTTGGGGCAATGAGTGATCACCTTGCTACCATGTCTAAAAGAACTTGTCTAAAAGTGAAGTCAGGCAGTGGCAAGAGCCAGAGAAAGAGAGAGACAGGGTCCTAGTAATATTATCTGAACCAATGGATTTTGTCATGTCTGAAGTAAACCTCTCTATTCAACTTCTCAATTATGTGAGCCAAGAATTTTCTGTTTTGCTCAAGCTAGTCTGGGTTAAAGTTCTGTCACTTGTGGCTGAAAATGTCTCACTAATGCAAAGGCCTCCATCCTTGGTACTGGGGTTAGGCACTGGAATTGCAAGAGTGGGCAAGATGACCAGGCACAGTGACTCACACCTGTAATCCCAGTGCATTGGGAGGCTGAGGCGGGAGCATTGCTTGAGGCCAAGAGCTTGAGCCCAGCCTGGGCAACACAGTAAGATCTCATCTCTACAAAAAATAAAAATAACTAAAAAAAAGTAGACAAGACACATGTTGATCCTATCTTCATGGTACTTAGAATCCAGCAGGAAAGATGACAATAAGCAAACAGGCAAATACACAGATACATAAAATGTAATCGTTACACATTGGATTTGTAAACAAGAGAATAAGAAAGAAGGATGAGCCTGGTGTGGTGGCTCAAGCCTGTAATCCCAGTACTTTGGGAGGTGGAGGAGAGAGGATTGTCTGAGCCCAGGGATTTGAGACCAGCCTGGGCAACTTAGTGAGATCTCATCTCTACGATAAATCAAAGACTAACCGAGCGTCATGGCGCGTGCCTGTGGTTCCAGCTACTTGGAAGGCTGAGGCAGAAGGATTGCCTGAGTCTAGCAGGTCGAGGCTATGGTGGCTATACGTGTGCCACTACACTCCAGCCTGGACAACAGAGTGAGACTCTGACTCAAAAAAAAAAAAGGAGGATGACTTTAGACAGCATGGTGGAAGAGGGCTGTCTGCTAAGTTGTCTTTTGAGTCATTGGATTGAAGAGCAGGGAGAACATAGCTCCAGGCAGAGGAGACAGCAACTGCTCTTGGGCTTGAAAGGCTTGTATTATTTCGAAACCTGGAAGTGGGCCTTTGTTTATCCATTTAACAGACATCTGCAGTATTAGACGGGGTCACAGTGCGAGGCACAGACAAGACAAAAGCAGCCTCTGACAAGTTGGCAAGATGTAGTGACACCTGTAATAATGTTAAAACCATTTGATTCAGCAATTGCCCTTCTAGGAATTTAGTCAAAAGAAAACACCAGGGGCCAGTGTGGTGGTTCATGCCTGTAATCCCAGCACTTTGGGAGGTCCAGGCCAAAGGATTGTTTGAGGCCAGAAGTTAGAGACCAGAGTTAGAATAAGGTCCTGTCTCTACAAAATAAAAACAAAAAAAATTTAGCTGGGGTGTTGTGGTGTGTGCCTGTAGTCCCAGTTACTTGGGAGACTGAGGCGGAAGGATTGCTTGAGCCCAGAAGTTCAAGGCTGCAGTGAGCTATGATCACATCACTGCACTCCAACCTGGGTCACGGAGCAAGGCCCTAACTCAAATTTTAAAAAAAGAAAGAAAGAAAAGAAAAAACAGCGGTGTTTGCAAAGATGTAGTTACAAGGATGCTCATTACAACATTTTTTCAACTCTTATTGAAGTTCAACATATATATTAAAAAAGTGGACATATCATACATAGTATACTGCTCAACTATGTTCACAGTATGATCACACCCATATTCTTGGTACCAGATCCAGAGAGAGAACATGCCCCACACTCCAGAAGCTGCTTTCTGCCCTCCATCCAGTCACAAATCCCCCTCCAGTAGAAGGTAACTATTAACCTGACTTCTTCCCTTTTTTTTTTGAGTAAGAGTCTCACTATGTTGCCCAGGGCTGAAGTGTAGCAACATGCTCACGGCCACCGCACCCTCAAACTGCTAGACTTAGATGATCCTTCCACCTCAGCCTTCCAAGTAGCTGGAACTACAGGCGCATGCCACCACACCCAGCTAATTTTTTTTATTTATTGTAGAGACAAGGTCTTGCCAAGTGGCCCAGGCTGGTCTTACACCCCTGGACTCAGGCAATCCTCTAGCCCCTGCCTCCCAAAGTGCTGGGATTACAGACGTGAACCACAGTGCCCAGCTAACCTGACTTCTGACAGTCTAGATTAACTTTGCCTCTTTTTACATTGTGTAAATGGAACCACACAGTATGAAATCTTGAGGAAGGGAATGTGAGAAGGTCCTGACTTCTTTTGCTTAATTTTATTTTTGTGAGATTCCACTATTTTGTTTATATAGTTATAAATTGTATAGTTTATTCTGTGTAGTATTTCATTATTAGAATGTATCACAATCTCTTCATCTATTCTGCTGGAGACATTTGGGTCATTTCCAGATAGAGACTATTATAAACCGTGCTGTTGTGAACACTCTTCTGGTTAACATGTATCTGCATTTATTTGGGGTATACGCCTAGGAGTGACACTGTTATGTCATAGTATATGATCAGCTTTAGAAGATATTGATAAACAGCTTAAGAAAACGGTTGTAGCAATTTACACCCCCACCAGCTTTGTAAGAAAATTTTGGTTTCATTATATGGTTGATAATACTTGGTATTTTCCATTTTAAAAAAATTTAGCCATCTGGTGAGTGTGTGGTGGTATCAACTTGCAGTTTCAATTTTCATTTCTCTGATGATTAATGAGATGATTAATGAAAACTTTTTCATCAGAAAAGAGGATGTTCAAACTTGGATTGTTGGACATCCTCTTTTCTGAGGAGTCTGTTTCTCATTTTTCTAATGGTAGTCTTATCTTTTCTAATTGCTTTGCAGTTTTTTAAACATCTCAACTACAAGTCTTTGGTCAGACGTGTGTGAACATGTCTTCTTCCACTTTACAGGGTGCCTTTTGACACTCTTTTGATAAAAAGAAATTCTTAATATTAATATATAGAATTTATCACTTTTTGTGGGTAGTACTTTTGAGACCTGTTTAAGAAATTGTTCCCTATCCCAGGATCAGAAAGTGTTCTCCTATGTTTTCCTTGAAAAGCTTTACTATATTTATTTTACGTTTAGACCTACAATCTAGCTGAAATTTTTATTTAGAGTATGAGGTAGAGGTCAAAATAATTTTTTCTACATAGACATGGTTGCCAAACTGTGCACGAGGTCACCCTTGGGTGCCACAATGAACTCACACAGGTGCTGGGAGGATATCTTACTGTTTTTTGTTTTGTTTTGTTTTGAGTTGGAGTCTCACTCCATTGCCCAGGCTGGAGTACAGTGGCACTCTCACGGCCACCCCAGTGTTGACCTGCTGGGTTCAGGTGATCGTTCTGCCTCAACCTTCCAAGTAGCTGAAACTACAGGCGCACGCTACCACACTCAGCCATTTTTCTTTTTTTTTTATTTATTCATTGTGGAGCTGAGGTCTCACCAAGTTGCTCGGGCTGTTCTTGAACCCTCAGGCTCAAGCAATCCCCTCACCTAGGCCTCCCAAAGTGCTGAGATTACTGGTTTGAGTCACCACACCAGGCCATATTTTACCTTTTTGAGGGAAGCACAGTGACAACTATGGGATACCACATGGACTGTTAGCTTGGGATAGTTCAAGTGTCAATGATCAGTCATACTACATTCCCGTTGATGACACATTTTTGCAAAGCTGAGTTTTTTGAGGTTGCTATGATAAACAGTAAGTACCATGTGAAATCAGGATGTGAGAATGATGGTCTCAGCTGGATCGCAAGACCTGAGAGGGCTTTGCAGAAGCACAAATCCTTAGTAAATATTGCAGTTGTTTAAAAATAAAATACTTTTTCTTTAAATTTACATGTTTTTTTCCCAAATGATTTCTAAGTTGTTAGGAGATAAATATTTATTAAGTTGTTTTGATCTAACTACTCAATACACAGAACTATTACATATGTCTTTTGACCTAGGGGTGCCATGAAGAAAACTGCTGAGACATTAAAGGTGCCATTTAAGAGGCCAGGCATAGTGGCTCACTCCCGTAATCCCACACAGCAAAGGTGACATATGTATGTGATTATGTGTATGAGTACAGTACATGATTACGTTACCTAAAACTGTAATACCCGACTTGGGAGGAGGCGCTCCCTTCCTTTTGGTGTTTAAGAAGCAGGTTGCCTTGTGGGTTACTCCACAGAGAGGACCATGTAAGGTAAGGGCATCCTCGAGCCGACAGCCAGTAACAGACCTCAGTTTCCAGTCTGCAAGGAACTGAATTCTGCCAGTATTCTCATGCATTTGAAGCAGATCTTTCCCTAATCCAACCTCAGATGAGACTGTCACCCTGACCTGCTTTTTTTTTTTAAGAGACACCCAGACTGGAGTACGGTAGCATGATCATAGCTCACTGCAGCCTCGAATTCCTGGGTTAAGTGAGTCTCCTGACACAGTCTCCCACCTCAGCCTTCCAAGTAGCTGGGACTATATGTGTGTGCCACCATGCCCAGTTAATTTTTTTTATTTTTTGTAGAGACTAGGTATTGCTATGTTGCCCAGGTTGGTCTCTAACTCCTGGGCTCAAGCAGTCCTCCTTCCTCAGCCTCCCAAAGTGTCGGGATTACAGGCGTGAGCCACCTTGCCCAACTTCTGGCCAATAACTTGCCTGAAACTTTGTGAGACCCTGAGGTAGAGAACTCAGTTAAGCCTTGCCCAAACTAATGTCTACAGAATCTGTAAGATAAGTGTGTTGTGTTAAGGTGCAAGTTTGTGGTAATATTGTTATATAGCAACAGATAACGAATACACTTACCATAAAGACATCTCATTGGCCTGGCTTCATTTTATGAGAAGACAGTTCTTTACAGTGTCAAGCATTTGTTATAATGGTGATAAAATTTTAAAAACACATAAATTTGTGACAAAAATTTTGCTTAATAGAACATGATACATTTTATGTTTTATCCACGTGACAGAATAATAGACAGTCAATAAAAATTGTGTGGAAAATATCTCATAACATGGGAAGGTTTTCACCATAGACTACTAAGTGAAAAAATGAGTTATAAAATCATATTTTAGTTACATCCTAATTGTGTAAAATGTTGAGTATTGTGTGTATCTGCATTGTAAAAGGACTATTAAAAATGCCTTTGGCAATTATCAACAAGTCAAAAAATAACAGCTGCTGGAGAGGGTGTGGTAAAAAGGGAACACTTCTACACTGTTGGTG
>NW_007245952.1:443658-461748 GCF_000164805.1 Carlito syrichta
CCAGTCATAAAAAAGAACAAAATCATGAATTTCCCAGCAACCTGGATGGAACTAGAGTCTATAATACTGAGTGACCTCTCACAGAAACAAAGATCCGAATATCACATGTTCTCACTCATATAATGGACCTTAAACATCCAATGCAATACTATACGAAAATGACTGACCGTACTGGGAAACTATGGTGGGGGGAGGGAGATGGGATTAACAGTAGCAAATATCTGTCTGGGAACAGGGAAACACCCCATATCAACAGGGTGCTTGAATGAAACGCAATTATATACCTAACCCTTAACTGTACCCCACAACTTCATAAAAAAAAAAAAAAAAGCCTTTGGGAAAGAGAGGATTACAAGTGTGTTTTTAAAATTTTCTGCAGAGCAATTGTCACAAATTTCCTACAGAGAGAACATATTATTAGTTTTACATACACACATATTTTTAAAAGATTTTTATTTTAAAGATATGGGGTACAATTCAGGGTTGAGTATACAAATGGTCATTGTACAGGTAAAGTTTGGAGCTCACTGCCCATTGAAAGTAGACTGGATTAAAATAATGTGGTACACATACATGATGGAATATTTTGTAGCCATAAAGAAGGACAAACACAAGGACTTTGCAGCAACTTGGATGGATTTAGAGCCTGTAATACCCAGTGATCTATCACAGAAACAAAGAACTGAGTGCCACATATTCTCATAAGTAGACCCTGAATGATTATCATAATACTATAAGAAAGGGATTGGCAGTAGTGGGATACTGCCAGGGGTAGGTTGCACACTTCATCAATAAGGGTACATACACATATATATTTTTTAAATTAAAAAAAGTCCCTGTGTTGAAGAAATGTATAGTGTGGGAGAAGGAGACAGGATATAGAAAAACAAGTACTATATAGTACTTATTTATTAGTATGCTTATTTATTAGATATTTTCAGGATCCTTTAGAGACACAACTCAACCATCTTAACTCCGAAGGGAAAGATATTGGCCCCTGGAGTGCGATTGGCTTGCTGGGGTTATGCACCATCTTGAACCAATTACAATAGATAGGCTTCTAGGCCCGGCTTCTAGGCCAGGATCATTAGCCCATCCCAAAAGTCCTACCTGTCATCAACACCTTGTGGCAAGGGCTTGGGAGAAGGAATCATTCCCCAAAAAAGACGGTCCCATGACCAGGTGAAGGAGGCGGGTGAGGAAGGGGATGATGGGAGACCAAGCAGGAAACACTCAATTCACCTGGAAGAGTGGGGAAGGGTGCAGAGGAAGTGGTACTGAAGCTGAGTGTTCAGAGATGAGGTGTTTCAAGCAGCAAGGGTCAGGAGGGCATCTGAGGGCGAGGAAGAGAAGGGTGTGAAAAACCAGGAAGGTCGTCAGGCAGAAACCAGATCCGGAAGTGGTTTTTGTGTCAGGCAAAGGTGTGAAGCCTACCTGAGGGCAATGGAGAGCCCCAAGAGGAACTGAGGTGAGGATGGGTGTGGTTGGGCACCTTTGCTTCTCCAGCCAAATACAATGCCTGGCAAACACCATCGCAGGCCATAATAGCAGTAATTGCTGCCTCCCGCACTGGACTCCAGGATTTTCCAGCAGCTGTGAGGAGCTGTGACCATAGTATCCTCTAAACTGGTAGGGTTCAAGTGTTTTTGACCACATGGTCAATAAGAAATACATTTTACATTATAATCCAACTGAATTTCGTTGAATCCTGTTTAAAGCAAACCAACCACTGCCCTAGACTATCAACTTCATTACGACTGTGACCATGACTTATGACTCTTGGTTATCACCACAGCCTCTATGTCTGCCGCAGTCTTGTGTCATGGTGGGCCCATGACATACGGTTACTATTTTTTTTTTTTTGAGTTGGAGTCTCACTCTGTCACCCAGACTGGAGTGCAGTGGCCGCTCCCGGCCACTGTGGCCTTGACCCACTGGGCTGCAGCAATCCTTCCACCTCAGCCTTCCGAGTAGCCGGAATTATAGGCACGCGCTACCATGCCCGGCTGATTTTTTGATTTACTGTAGAGATGAGGTCTTGTCAAGTTGCCCAGGCGGGTCTCAAACCTGCGGGCTCAGGCAATTCACTCACCTCAGCCTCCCAAAGCGTGGGATTACAGGCTGAGCCACCGAGCCTGGCTTATGGTTATTATTAAGTGTACATTTTCTGAACGAACAGATGTAGATAGCAATAAATGATTCAAAAATGCTTGCAAACTATGAAAAGTTACACAGATGCAAACAATTGTTGGCAACCAACTCAGAGTCATATTTATGAGTTAGACAAATTGTCAGAGCAGGCAGTGGGAGGGGATGCTGAAGGCAGAGGAGGAGAGCAGAGGAGATTCAATGCCAACAGTGGGGGCTTCCCCGCACACCGCATTTCATTGATTCATGCTATTTCCTGGGCCTTCCACGATCCTCCTCCATAACCCCCCATCCTCACCTACAGACTGTGAGTGATTTCAATAGCACAAGGAAACCATGACACAGAGACTAGAGAGTGGAGGGTTTTCTTTGATGGCTTAAATAATCTCATCTCAAAGAGAGTGCAACAAATCTATGAGAAGAATCTTTTTCTCTGAATAGGGACACAGGTTTAAAACTAGGAATAGTAGGCCAGGCACAGCAGCTCACACCTGTAATTCCAGCACTTTGGGAGGCCAAAGCAAGAAGATCACCTGAACACAAGAATTCGAGACCTGGGCAACACAGCAAGACTTTGTCTCTACAAAAAATTCTTTTTCTAAATTAGCTGGGCATGGTGGTGTGTACCTGTAGTACCAGCTACTCAAAAGCCTGAGGCAGGAGGATCTCCTGAACCTGGGGAGTTTGAGGCTGCAGTGAGCTGGGATCATGCCACTTCACTCTAGCCTGGGCAACAGAGTGAGATCTCAGTACACACACACACACACACACACACACACACACACACACACAAAATAAAAAAGAAAAAGAAAAAATAGGAATAGTAAAAGCCACAGATACAGAGAGAGAAAAGCCACTGCGGTGGATATCTTCAAAGTGCATTTGGCTCAGGGAGAGTCTCCAAGGACCACTTAAGTCCCCCATTTCCTTCCCTCCTCTTGAAACTTATTGATCAGTGTCAGCTGCAAAGCATTTTCTGTAACCAAAGTTCTCCAAGTAAAATGCCAAGCCAGGAAGACAACTTTAAAAGGAGCAGTTTGCCTAAAGATTAGCAATACTAACTAGGGCTAAGTAATGACTTCCTCCCGTTGTCAATATTCCTACCAGGTTTAAGGATTAAGATCCCATTCAAAGAAGCGCTTGGTGGAAAAAATAATGATTCTCTTTTTCAAAGAGCCAGGGACCTTCGTGATGGACAAAGTCATCCTTAAAGATCTTTAGTTCACCATTGCCCTAACAGTTTAATAGTTACAGATAACTCTGGGAAAGTTTCTAATACCAATTACATGAAGACTTTTTCATTCAACAAACAAGCAGAGAGTTAAGACTATGTTCTAAAGAGGCCTTAGAGTTCAAGATTAAGGGACTGTGGGACCAAGCAAACTTGTGTTGGAGTCCATTCTCTCCTTTGTGCCTTTTGAGTAATCACTTTGGCCAAGTTAACACACTTTCCTGAGCCTCAAATTCCTCAGCTGCAAAATTTCAAAGGTACTCTTGAGGGTTGAAAAAACATGCAGGCTAGGTGGGGTGGCTCATGCCTATAATCCCAGCACTTTGAGAGGCAGAGGTGAGAGGAGTGTCTGAGCTCAGGGGTTCGAGACCAGCCTGAGCAACATGGCGAGACCTCATCCTCTACGATAAATCAGAAAAGTTAGCTGCGCATGGTAGTGCGTGCCTGTAGTTCCAGCTACTTGGAAGGCTGAGGCGGAAGGATCACCTGAGCCCAGCAGGTAGAGGCTTATGGTGGCCATGAGAATGTCTCTGCACTCCAGCTTGGGCAAGAGAGTGAGACTCCGACTCAAAAAAAAAGAAAGAAAGAAAAGAAAAAATACAGAAAATAATTTAGCACTGTATTTGGCACCTCACAAGTGTTCCATGAACAGCAGTTGCAGTGATGGTGGTGATGATACTGATCATCCTATTGTTTGGGTCTAATGTGATATGAGGAAATAGAAGATCAGGTTCAAATTCAGAATCCAGCTGGGAAGATGAGCTGGATTCTCAAATAACCACAGTGCCAAGCAGTATTTGAGAATGATTTGCACATTCCTACCTTCTTGCCTTTATTCAAACGCTTCCATCCACTAGAAAGGACCGTCCCACCATGCTAAACTTCCAAACACAGCCAGCCTTCTTTCCAAGTTCTGTGATTCTATGAAGCTCTCCATGGTCCCTCCGTCCTGAGCAAGCTCTTCTGCCAGCCCTACCCTTCATTTGTGCTGAAATTCCCCACCTCTTTTCAATAAACACTGCTTTTCACATGAGTTCATTTGAATGAGTTTCTGCTTCTTGCAACCAAAAGAGCTTTGATTTGGACACTGCCAATGAATGTGGTTTTAGAAATACTGTGTGTGAGGGCGATGGAAACCCAGGGAGGATGGAAAAAAGACAAGTGGAGAGTGGATGTGGGTATCTTGGGCTGATCACTGGAGAGAGCAGGTTTAGAGCCAATGATATCGCTGCAGAGAGAAAGACAGACTGGAAACATAAGTTCTTGGTCCTGAAATGAAATTACACTACCACTTGAGCACTTGGTGTGTGCAGCCAGGCACCAATAGGTGCTGGGAGAGAATGACAGAAGAGTGAGACACAGCCTCTGCCCCTCAGGAAATCACAGCTCAACCTATAGCACCTGCTGAGAACAGGCCATGTGCAAGGGTGATGAGCTTGCAGTTCTTTCTCTCAGGGGTCTCATCGCCTGAGGTGGAAGAACAGGACAAGAACATTCCAAGTAATATGGTTGGGCCTAGCCTGGTGGCTCACACCTGTAACCCAGCACTTTGGAAGGCCAAGCCAGGAGGATTGCTGGACGCCAGGAGTTCAAGACTAGCCTGGACAACATAGCAAGGCCTCATCTCTACAAAAAAAAAAAATTAGTCAGATATGGTGGCACACACCCGTAGTCCCAGCTACTCAGGAGGCTGAGGTGGAAGGGTTGCCTGAACCCCGGAAGTTGAAGCACGGTGAGCTGTGAATGCACCACTGCACTCCAGCCTGAGTGGCAGAGTGAGAACCAGACTTAAAAAATAAACAATAAAGCAAATATAGGTTTGGAAATGTCTTGTAAATGGAAACTAACTTTGTAAATATCATTGGATGCTACTATGCAAACCAGGAGTAATAACAGTTCACAGTTATGCAGGGCCTACTGCACCAAGAACATTGGCAGAGCTTTGACATGGATTTATTTTATCTATTTATTTATTTATTTATTGAGTTGGAGTCTCACTCTGTCGCCCAGACTGGAGTGCAGTGGCCGCTCCTGGCTACCGCAGCCTCGACCTGCTGGGCTCCGGTGATCCTTCTGCCTCAGCCTTCCAAGTAGCTGGAATTACAGGCGCGCGCTACCACTCCTGGCTAGTTTTTGATTTATTGTGGAGATGAGGTCTTGCCAAGTTGCCCAGGCAGGTCTTGAACCCGCGGGCTCAGGCAATCCACTCACCTCAGCCTCCCAAAAGGCGCGGGATTACAGGCTGAGCCACCAAGCCCGACTTATTTTTATTTTTTAATGTTTTATTTTATTTTGAAGATATGGGGTACAATTCAGGATTAGGTATACAAATGGTCATTGAACAGGTAAAGTTTGGCCTCTCTTTGGTCCCCATTTTGCCTGGTTTGAGATCAGATAACCTATTGATGTAATGTTCCCCCTCAACCCCGGCAGTTTCCAGCTACTGCCAATCCCTTTCTTAGAGTATTATGATATTATGGTAAATGTTCAGGGTCCACTTATGAGTGAGAACGTGTGGTACTCAGTTTTTTGTTTCTGTGATAGATCACTGAGCATTATAGACTCTAGATTCATCCAAGTTGCTGTGAAGTTCATATGTTTGTCCTTTATGGCTGTATAATATTCCATCGTGTATATGTACAACATATAGCCCATGCCATAAGAGACAAGATAGAGAAGTGGGACCTCATCAAACCGAAAAGCTTCTGCAAAGCAAAAGAAACCATCAAGAAAGTGGGGAGACAGCCCACAGAATGGGGAAAAAATACCTGCCAACTGCATATCTGACAAAGGCCTAACTAACATCCAGGATCTACAGGAAACTCAAATGTGCCAAAAGGAAAAAACAAACAGCCCATTAAAAAGTGGGCAAAAGGCATGAATAGACACTTCTTAAAAGAAGACATACAAGCAGCCAACAGACACATGAAAAAATGCTCAGCCTCACTCACCAACAGAGAAGTACAAATCAAAACCACATTGAAATATCATCTAACTCCAGTCTACTTTTTAATCTAGTCTACTTTTGATGGGCAGCATGGTTGATTCCATGTTTTTGCTATTGTAACTAGTGCTGCAATAAACATGAATGTGCAGATATCCTTTTTGTAGAATTATTTTTCCTCCAGGTATATTCCCAGGAGGGGGATTGCTGAGTCGTATGGAAGGTCAGTTTCTAGTTCTTTTAGGAATCACATTGTTTCTCATAGAGATTGAACTATTTTACTTTCCCATCAACAATGCAGAAGCATTCCCTTTTCTCTACATCATCACGAGCATCTGTTTTTTTGTCTTATTAATGATGGCCATTCTTACTGGGGTTAAGTGGTATCTCAATGTGGTTTTGATTTGCATTCCAGCCTGGGTGGCAGAGTGAGACTCCAACTCAAAAAAAAGAAAAGAAAAGAAAAGGAAAACTGAAAAGACAAGCCACAGTCTGGAAGAAAATATTTGCAATGCAAATATAAAATTCAGAATTAACACCCATAATATATAAAGGACACTTAAAATTCAACAAAAAGAAGGCAACTCGATTAAAAATATAGAAGATTTGAATACAGCATTCAAAAGATGATATATGAATGACTGGCAAGTACATGAAGATATGTTCAACATTATTAGTTCTAAGGGAAATGCAGGTTGTGTGTGGTGGCTCGCGCCTATAATCCCAGGACTTTGGGAGGTTGAGGTGGGAGAATTGCTTGAGCCCAGGAGTTCAAGACCAGCCTGGACAACATAGCAAAACCTCGTCTCTACCAAAAAAAAAAAAATTAGCTGGACGTGGTGGTACGCATCTGTAGTTCCAGCTACTCAGAAGACTGAGTCGAAAGGATTACCTAAACCCAGGAGATTGAGCCTGCCATGAACAGTGATCATCGTGATCATGCCACTGCACTTCAGCCTGGGCGACAGAGATCCCAATCCTAAATGCATAAATAATAATAAGAGAAATGCAAAGTAAAACCACTATGAGATACCACTTTACAGCAGTTGGAACAATATTCAGCTTTGGAAAGCAGTTTGGAGTTTATTATCACTTACCCTATGACCCAGCAACCCAACTCCTAGGTAGTCACCTAGGAAAAATGAATGTATATAATCACAAAAAGATTTGTCTATGAATGTGCACAGCAACTGTATTTATAGCAATCAAAACCAGCAGTAACTCAAATGGCCAGATAGACTGTGGTACACCATACAATACTACATTACTCAATAGGAAAAAAGAGCCATTAATATATGCAGCAACACTGATGACTCCTTCCTTCATGCTGAGTGAAAGATGCCAGAAACAGTTCTATGATTCAATTTACATGAACTTCTAGAAAAGATGACACTGAATAGTAGCGACAGCACTAGATCAGTGGTTGCCAGGGGCGGGGGTGCTGGAAGGAACTGGCTGGAGGGGGCAAGAGGGATTTTTCTGAGGAAATGAAAATGTTCCAAATCTTGATTGTGGCAGGGGCACACATTTGTCCAATTTTATCAAGTTGTATGTGCACTAAAAATGGATGCGACCTAAAAGGTAGACGCTGAGGCAAAAATGAATATAGGTGAAGAGTTTATTTGGGCCAAACTTGAGGATTGCAACCCCAAAACAAAGATTCAAATTGACTTGAATGCACACTCTAATTAGTAACAGTTATAAGTATAGCTTTTCTAATAAAAAATTATTTTCTTTTTAGAGATGGGATCCCACTATGTTGCCCAGGCTGGTCTCAAACTCTGGTCTCAGGCAATGTTCCCACCTGGGTTTCCCAAAGTGCTGGGATTACAGGCATGAGCCCCCATGCCTGGCCCACATATAGGGTTTTTTTTAAAAATATATACGTATAATTTTTAAATTTTAAGTATGTGGGATACAATTCAGGGTAGGTATACAAATGTTCGTTATGCAGATACCCTTGTTGATGAGTTTTTAAAGGTGAAGAGGGACATTTCCTAAGGTGTTTACCTAGCATAAGCTACTAGTGGGCTATAAAAGTTGTTGTTTGTATCACAGATTCCAGGAATGCGAAGAAGATAACGGTGAGGCAGCTAGTCAGGAATGAAAGGCCTTTAGACAATTGCACCCAGTGATGGTATACCCTGTGACTAAAGTCGCCCACTCTATCTCTCCGGCCTGATAAATTTTACATACCTCACATAGCTCTGAGTCCTCTGAGCTATTGTGTCTTTTCAGCTTTATATATGTCAATTATACCTCAAAAAGTAATTTAAAAAAAAAAAGAATTGAAACATGGTGAATTGTTCCCCACACACGGCAGGATGAGGGCCTGTGTAGATAAATGTCTGTTTAGATAAACGTCTGTGGAAGAAACATGGAAGAAGAAAAGGACAGGACACCATTAGGGTGCAAATTCTTTTATTAAAATCACTCAGCTCTGTCAAGACCTTTCTAGCAAGTTCATAGAGGTTGGCCAATTGCTTTCTGGATACCCTGTAGAAATGGAGGGTTGGCCTGGCGGGAGCAGGGCTATCCAAAGGGGAACAACATGGAGAAAGGGCCTGGGGCCCAGGACAGATCACCTGAGTTGGTTCTGAGTTCTTCATAAAAATTCTCATGGCTGGCCGGGTGCCGTGGCTCACACCTATAATCCCAGCACTTGGGGGCATTGTTTGAAGTCAGGAGTTCAAGACCAGCCTGGGTAGCAAAAAAATTCTCTACAAAAAAATTGTAAAAGTTATCTGGATGCAGTTTCATGTGCCTATAAACCCAGTTACTTAGGAGACAGAGGCAGGAGGATCACTTGAGCTCAGGAGTTCGAGTCTGCGGTGAGTTATGATTGTGCCACTGCACTCCAGCCCAGGCAACAGAGAAAGACCTTGTCTCTAAAACAAGAAAACAGGAAGGAAGGAAGGAAGGAAGGAAGGAAGGAAGGAAGGAAGGAAGGAAGGAAGGGAGAGAAAGAAAGAGAGAGAAGGAAGGAAGAGAGAGAAAAGAGAGAGAGAGAGAGAGAGAGAGAGAGAAAGAGAAAGAGAAAGGAAAGGGAGTGTTGACCTGGCAGGAATAAGGCTGCTCAAAACCTGAAAGTATGAAGAAAGGGTTTGGAGCCCAGGGCAGGTTGTCTGACTGAAAAACCTCATGGCCTCTCTCCTCCTGCCTCACATCCTCACCTCACTTCCTTAGGAATCCAGCATCACAGCACAGAGCCTCCAAGTAGTCCTCAACCCCAAGCCCATTCACCTCCTCCTTCAGGGAAACGTCAAGAAACACGGGGTGGAATAAACCCCACAATCCCAGCATTCAGACATTCTCATAAGTACTGTTCTTTTAAAAAACTGGAAAGTTGGGTTGAGGAGGTTGGGGCTATTATTAGCGCCAAACACTATAAATAGGAAATGCCACTGATCGTCTTAGATGGCTGTATTTTTTTATGGGATAATTCAAGCTTCCTTCTTAGAGTTCCCAGTCATAAGAAATCTTTAATAAAAATACTACTTCCGGTCATACCCTCAAACCCAGCTTAACATTGCTCAAATCCTTTGGGACTTTTCAAGTCGAGACTGACTAGGAGAACTCAGATGGCATTTTTAGCCCATTTATAAGACTGCCTCCTTCTTTCTTTTTCTTTTTCTTTTTTAATTTGGAGTCTCGCTCTGTCACCCAGGCTGGAGTGCAGTGGCATGCTCACGGACACCACAGTCTCCACCAGCTGGGTTCAGGTGATCTTTCCGCCTCAGCCTTCCAAGAAACTGGAACCATAGGCACGCACCGCCACACCCGGCTAATTTTTTGATTTATTGTAGAGACAAGGTCTCGCCAAGTTGTCTAGGCTGGTCTTGAACCCTAGAATTCAGGCAATCCTCTCACCTCGGCCTCCCGAAGTGCTGGGATTATAGGCGTGAGCCACTGCACTTGGCTCGGTTGCCTCCTTCTGAGTTGCTCTCGAGGAAAATAATTAATGACTCAACTTATGTCCAAATATTTATTTGCACTGATTATATGAAGCAACCTAACAAAGGGGTTAGTATGCAGGCTCTTGGCAGAGTTACTTGAGCTCTGTCCCTGGGTGTCATCAGGTAAGTTGCTCCTCCCTTCTGAGTTTGCCCTACAAAATGGGCTGTGAACCCTATGAGCTAAAAGCCTGGCGCCTGCCACTTAATACACTTTCAGACAGTGGTTTTTAAATTTGGCGTTTTTGTTTGTTTGTTTTGTTTTTTGTTTTTTTAGTAGAGACAAGTTCTCTCTATGTTGCCCATGCTGGTCTTGAACTCCTGGGTTCAAGTGATCCTCCTGCCTTGGCTTCCTAAAGTCCTAGAATTACAGGCATGAGCCACCGTGCCCAGCCTCAGTGTTAAATTGTTATTATTATTATTGTTGTTATTGTTACGTATTCAGTTATGCCATTTACCATGGGGACTGCAAAATGCGGTTCTGCCTGTGAGAATCCTCTGCTCTCTTGCTATGCAAAGCTAGAGACAGGAAAACAAGAGAACAGAGATGATGCTACCCTGTGTTGGAGATGCTGCAAAAAGCAAGTACTTTCATCTTTCTACTCTGCTGGCCCCTTCTTCCAGCTTTATTGAAGAGCAATTTGTTAACAGGTGTCAGAGGCCCTTAAAATGTGTCTGCCCTTTGACCTAGATTCCCTCTAGAAATTTTCTCAAGAAAACAATTAAGTTTGTGAACAAAGACTTAGTCTAGGTAATACTTAGAGTAGCAAAAATCTGATAACAGTGCAAATGTCTTAGCAGGAGTTAAATGCATATTTAGACATTATAATTGATGAGCCTTTATGCAAAACAAGTCACACAAAACAATATGTACAACATGGGTCCATTTCAAGTATATGACCTGAAGTAGTATTTTTAAAATGGGTACATAATAATTGTGTGTGTGTGTATTTATTATTATTATTTTTTTAGTTGGAATCTCGTTCTGCCACCCATACTGGAATGCGGTGGCACAATCACAGCTCACCAAGCCTGGCTCAAGTGATCCTCCTGCATCAGCCTCCCAAGTATCTGGGACTACAGGTACACTCCACTACAGCTGGCTAATTTCTTATAAAGATGAAGTCTCACTGTGTTGCCTAGGTTAGTCCTGAACTCCTGGGTTCAAGTGATCTCACCTTGGTCTCCCAAAGTGCTAGGATTACAGGTGTGAGCCACTGTGCCTGGTTAATTGTATATATTTATGAAGTACATGCAATATTTTGATACAAACATGTAATGTGCAATGATCAAATCCGGATAACTAGAATATCCATCACCTCAGAAATGTATCATTTCTTTGTGTTGGGGACATTTTAAATCTTCTCTTCTAGTTATTTTGAAAAGTACAAAAAGGTATTAACTGCAGTCACTCTATTTGTGCTTTCAAGCACTAGGACTTATTCCTTCTATCTGTATGTTTGTACCAGTAGTCAACCTCTCTTCATTCCCCTCTTCTGAAATAGTAGTGTTTTTATTAAGGACTTATTGTAACCAGGAATTCTAAGAAGGAAGCTTGATTTATTTCCTAATAAAAACACAGAGATATTGAAATCTACGTACACATAGGTAGAAAAGGTCTACAGACCTTAGCTTAATGATGGTTTTATGTGTAGATAAAGCATTTGAGTGGGTTTTTTTGTTTATTTGTTTCATTTATTTGTATCTATAGAGATGTTATGGTTTTATATTTTAAAAACTTAGAAAAAACCCCAAAAGTTCCAGCAACCTAGAAAATAGAACAAATACAATATAATAGGTCTTGGTTTTTACTTGACATTTCTAAGAATTCTGGCCCCTTTATTGAGCTTCCCACAAATACACTGATTCATAGTGTGACGATGGTCAAATTCTTCCCCATCTCTGGCCTCCAGTTTTTCATTTCCATAAAAGGCATGGGTTGGGCTAGGTCAGAGATGACAAATGGCTGTTATCTTGAGTGCTAATTCTCCGTCAGTGCTCAGGACTGCCTGGATGCCTCTGTGATGACAAGGAATGTCTGATAGGAGGTGAGTGCTCTGTGGCTGATTAACAATGTCTGCCATGGACATGAGAATGAGGCAAGATGCAGAAGGGCCACGCGGTTCCTATTTGCAGATGAGATAACCTAAAGGTCTTGTACAACTCCACGAGTCTGAGGCATCTTTAAGCAAAAATATGCAACCGAATTTGGAAAGTCATAGGGGCTTGGGGTGTACCTCCCCCCAACTCCATGCGTTCATTTTTGGTTAGGTTGTCTCAGATCACTAACTTCATCTTCCTTCCCAGAACCCAAGACATAACTTGAGATTCACTAAAGGAGAAAATGGGCACGCCAGTGGTGTCTCCTTTTATACTTTGCACCCATCACCTCCCATCCCAAGGACAAAGAATAAATCTGCAGCTGTTGTTTCAACATCTTCAACCTGAAACAACTTGAAAGCCACAGCTGTTACAGGCATAAACCTGATCCTGGCTTTGTTCTTGGTCCACGTCTCATGTTTCGGGGAATTCTCGAAAAGCCACATTTCTGGGGTTGATTCAGTGAAGGCTACTTCTAATCATTACCCTCCAGAAAGCAGAAGTGCTCAGTACACATTCCTTAGTGGACTTTCCAGCATGAGGTAGAGCCACTCCTGTTTTAACTCAAGACCCTCTGAGGGGTGATGACGTCTTTAAAAGTCATGCATGAAGTTCAACCGACACCCAGTTTTGCCCACTGGCAAGCTAACATGGCGTTTTGGAGGGCAAAAAACCAGCATCCGGCTCTCAGTGGCTTGGCTGTTTGGAGGAAGGGGCAGTCTGGGGGCATGGCTGCATCTCCACCTCACAGCACTAATCCACCATCGCTTCCATAGAGAACAGCAGGCTGCATTCAGGGATCTCAGCAACAGCTGCGCCTTCCAAACCAAGACACTGTTCAGAAAGATGATCCGAATGTGGGCTGTGTGTTTCAGTGGGATTTGGTGGGACTTTCCCACTCAAATGGCCCTTTGTGTGCTTTAAAAAGACGGGGCATTAACCTCACGCGTGGCTAAAGCATGATGGATGACTTGGCGTTCTCCATTTACATTTGGCTGGTGGCCACAGCGGAACCATGTCGGATGGACAGTGCCCGGCTTGTCCAGACTTGCTTCTGATGGAATGAGTGGATCCCAGCTTTCACTCCACCCGGGTTTGATAAGCTAAATAAGACTGGGCTGTTCCCAAGACTGACTCCAGGCATCTTCTTGGGGTGGCAGAATGCAGTGTCCTGAATCTGTAGACTCTGACCACCTTTGTTTATATTCAGTACTTTTATGTACTAGAGGGTTCATTTGTTGCAAGACATAGTCCCATCCAGGACTTGGGTATCAGGAACACAGGACCTGTGCTCAAGTCGCTTCTTTTTTTTTTCTTTTTTTGCCACCATGCCCAGCTAATTTTTGATTGTTTTTTTTTTTTTTTAAGAAACAGAATCTCACTATGTTTCCCAGGCCGGTCTCAAATCCCTGGCCTCAAGTAGTTCTTCTGCCTCAGCCTCCCAAAGTGCTAGGATTACAGGCGTGATTGGATTATAGTCACCATGCCTGGCCTTATTTTATTCTTAGTGTAAAAGCCCTGCTGTGAGGGCTTTTGAACCACCCTATTCAGTCTCTCTTCACGCCTTCATCTGTGCGTTGGGAACAGCTCTCAGAGAGTTCAGCAATTGCTTCAAGCTTGAAGGGCAGTAAACTACTGGCTCTGGAGGTGCCATGGAGAAGAAAGAGGAAAAGGAAGTGGGGTGTTGGTGGGCGGAAAAGCCTGATGTTCTCCCATAGCTCCCAAATGCCACTTTGTGAATCAAAGTCACTTGGGAAGCCTTTAAAAGACACAGACTCAGCCAGGCTTGGTGGCTCAGCATGTAATCCCAGCGCTTTGGGAAGCTGAGGTGAGTGGATTGCCTGAACCTGCGGGTTCAAGACCCGCCTAGTCAACTTGGCAAGACCTCATGTCTACAATAAATCAAAAAAAATTAGCTGGGCGTGGTAGCGTGTGCCTGTAGTTCCAGCTACTTGGAAGGCTGGGGCGGAAGGATTACAGGAGCCCAGCAGGTGGAGGCTGCGGTGGCCAGGAGCATGCCACTGCATTCCAGTCTGGGTGACAGAGTGAGACTCCAACTCAAAAAAAAAAGATACAGACTCCCAGGTCCCGTTCTCAAATAACTAAATTCTAGAAGTGCTGCTTTTTTTCTGCTTTCTTTCTTTCTTTCTTATTTTCCTGGTAATTCTTATGAGCAATCAGACCTGAGAGGCGCTTCCTGTCAGCCCACCTCTGATTCCCTTAGTGAGGTTGAGGATACATGGCTGCATCTGTTGTTGGTTGGCCACCATGTATTTGTCTAATTTCTAGGAGAAGACATTGGTCCTGGTTGGCCCCCAAGGAGCATAGAATCCAGTGGGAGGTAGAAATAAAGATGCTACGGGAACATAAAACAGGAATCATTAATATAGTCTTTGGGGATTAGAGCATGCCTTCTGAAGGGGCAGAATTCTGGATGAGTTAGAATTTGGCTCAGCTGCATGTGATAGAGAACACAAAATTATAGTAGATTGATGTATTTCTCTCTCATAGAAAAGTTTTGAGGAAAGTAATTTCTACCTTTCTCAGCATGAGGCCTATGTGTTCCAAATGGCTGCTCAGATTCCAGCCATCATTTCCATATTCTTGCCAGAACGAAGGAGAAAGGGACAAAGAAAAGTGTAACCTCTCCCTTTAAGGATATTTTCTGGAAGTTGCACATGAACCATCCATTGATATGTTACAGTCCAGAACTTAGGTACTTGGTCACAACTTACTTCAAGAAATGAAACAGAGTCTTTATTCAGAATATCCATGTACATAGCTAAAAATTTAGAATCCTATTACCAAAAAAGAAAAGGAAAGCTGGCCAGGCATGGTGGCTCTCGCCTGTAATCTTAGCACTCTGGGAGGCTGAGGCAGGAGGATTGATTGAGGCCAGGAGTTTGAGACCAGCCTGGGCAACATAGCAAGACCTTGTCTTTACAAAAATAAAAAGTAAAAAAATCACCAGGACTATGGTCCACCACCAGGCACACACCCATAGTCCCAGTTTCTCAGGAAATGGAGGCAGAAGGATTGCCTGAGCCCAGGAGGTCGAGGCTGTGGTGAGCCATGATGGTGCCAACAAAAAAAAAAAAAAAGGAAAGTAAAAGAAAAGGCAGCCATTGCATTGGGAGATAACTGGCAGGCCTCTACACTGAAATCTGAAGAATGGGTAGCAATTGGATTTGGGAAGTCACAAAACAAAGACCGTCCAGAAAGGAGAACTAGTGTGTATGGTGTCCCCCTTGGCAGGGAGGAACACCAGACAGCATTCTTCTTTCCACATCTCCGTTTACACCCTTCATATTGCCATCTAAAGTCCTCCTGGTATGAGTCTGTCTGCCCAGCTATTCAGTGCTCAGATCCAAAATAACCTCAGCACAATTCTGCCATCAAAACCCTTCACATCCCTGGAGTAATGGCTGCTTAGAGAAAATTCCTACTTTTGGTCTGTTGGTAAAAGAGCTCTCATCATTGATATTCACTAGGACTGATTACTGGAGCCAGTTTGGAAGAAACTACAACCCCAACCCTTTCATATGACTAATTATGGCATATCTGCCTGAACCAGTACTATGCAAGCATAAAAGATGATCATTTGTGAAGGCATAGAGTATGATAAACAGCTTATGAGAAAATATTGAGACAATGCAAGATTGTGTATATTGTGACTATAATATGAAAAATGTATATGAACAAATACTACAAAGACCATCATAAAATAAAACTACTGGATGGATTAAAGGCTTTTTCTTCTCTGAAAATTCCCTTTAGTGTGATTATATTGTTTTCTTTCTTTCTTTCTTTCTTTTTGCTAGAGATGGAGATCTTGCTATGTTGCCCAGGCTGGTCTCAAAACTCCTGGCCTCAAGCAATCCTCCTGCCTTGGCCTCCCAGAGTGCTGGAATTACAGGTGTGAGCCACCAGGACTGGCCTGATTATATTGTTTTCATAACAAATAAAATTTGAAAATAAGTCGTGCCAACATTACATGGTGCACTGGTTAATGTGCAGAAGAATTGCCTGGGAGTCTTATTAAAACACGGATTCTCAGGCTCCTGCCCAAGAGTTTCTGATTCTATATGTCTGAGGAATGACTGCATTTTTAACAAGCACCCAGGGTCATTGTGTTGGAAATGGCGCATTAACCATATTTGAAAAACACTACCATAGATGGTGTCTCAAAGATACCTAAAAATAGAGTTGGGACATTATCTGTGCCAAAGCAGCCAGCTTTGGGTTGCACTAAAGATTCCAGGTCAATATTTCTCTCTCATTACTGGGGAAAGAGTAAGAAAGTTTAAAACAAAGACTCCATGTTAACAAAAATACACCCTTGAATTATCACTAAAAGCTATGGATTTGGAGACCAGGGAGGGGAGGGGACGGGAGGAATGAAGGGGAAAAAAGGAATATGGATGTAGTTATTATCACTGAGCAGTACACTTAAAGATAGTACATTTTATGTGTATATTTTACCTCAATACAAAAGATAGTGTCAAGGTCATTAAGTCAAAGAGAGACGGAAGAATTTTTTTCTTTTTTCTGAGTTGGGGGGTCTCACTCCCAGGGAATCTTTTCCACATTGAGACTAAAGAGATATAATAAATGCAATGCAGGATTCTCAACCAGATCCTTTAGCTCTATGGGATATTATCTGGACCACTGGTCAAGTTTTAATGGAGTCTGAGGATTAGATGGTTATAATGTATCAGTGATGATTTCCTGAATGTTTGACTCTATTGTGGTTATGTAGAAAAATGTCTTTGTTTGTAGCAGTTGGGCCAGGTGTGGTGGCTCCTGTCTGTAATGCCAGCACTTTGGGAGGTCAGGATGGAAGGACTGCTTGAGGCCAAGAGTTTGAGACTACCCAGGGCAACATAGCCAGATCCTGTCTCTACAAAATAAAAATTAATCAGGCATGGTGGTGTGTGCCTGTAGTCCCATCTACTCGGGAGGCTGAGGCAGGAGGATCACTTGATCCCTGGTGTTTGGGAGCTGTGAGCTATGATCACGCCACTGTACTCCAGCCTGGGAGGCAGAATGAGAAATATAGATTTATATTTACATAGTTTTACATATACACATACATATATATAAAACTACATATATAGTTTTCAGAGTTGATGTGATATCAAGTAGGCAACTTACTCTCATATCATTCAGAAAAAAAAAGTTATTTGTATTGACTTGCAACTTGCAATTGTTTGAAAATGCCAAAAAAAGTTAATAAAACTTATAATCTATAACAAAAATTGTACAGCTTTTATCTTTCTTTTAGTCTTCCAAGTAGATTCGAAACTGTCTGATGAAAGCACTCCATTTTGTCTTATTTTATTTTTATTTTAGAGTTATGGGGTACAAGTGAGTGTTTGCAACTTAAGGCCAGTTGTCCAAGTAACATCCTATAGAACAAAAGGATGTGGTTGAGAATGCTGCATCACATTTATTTGTTATATCTCTTTAGTCTCCTTCAGTGTGGAAAAGTTCCTCCGTCTCTCTGTCTTTAACGACTGTGACGCTGTTTTTTGAGGTAAAATACACGCATAAAAACTGAGACACGCCCGCAAGTTCGAGACCCGCCTGGGCAGCTTGGTAAGACCTCATCTCTACAATAAATCAAAAATTAGCCGGATGTGGTAGCGCGCACTTGTAGTTCCAGCTACTCGGAAGGCTGAGGCAGAAGGATCGCCGGAGCCCAGCAGGTCGAG
>NW_007245952.1:461768-482216 GCF_000164805.1 Carlito syrichta
CACTGCACTCCAGTCTGGGCGACAGAGTGAGACTCCAACTAAAAAAAAAAAAAAAAACTGAGACACATCTCCAGTTCTCCTGGAGTCCCAGCATCTCCTGTACGTTAGCCCATGCCTTCTTTTCTGGCAGGCCTGGCGCAAGCTCAGCTTTCATCTGCCTTCAAGAGTGAGGCTTGACAATTTCAAACTCTGTATCTCCACATAAGCCAGTCTTCTGGACAATTCGATATTCATTTTATTCCATAGGATGACCACTTCGTCCCAGCTTGCACAGGAGTTTCGTAATTTTGGCACTGAAAGACCCATGTCTGGAAACTCCCTGTCTCTCAGTCCTGGGCAAACCAGGACAAGGAGAGCAGGTCACGCTGCGCCTTTCCATTGCCTGGAACCTGTGTAGCTACATACAGCCGAAAAGACAAGACGTTCTCCAGAAGGGGCTGTCAGCTCCACAGTGTCCCAGGGAACACAGGCAAAGACTTAGCTTTCTAAAGCTCTTCTGATGGAAAAAGATGCATGAAAGACATTTCCATGAAGTGATTGGTTTTAGAGAAGGAACTAGAGATAGGAAGGTGTAACAAGCAGTCCTCCCCCATTTCTCCACTTTTCTTACAAATGTTCACTACTTAGATAAAATTTTACTGAGTTTTTTTTGCAACATTAAACTCATCAAAAAGGAAAGATGTAAGGCTGGATCTGGCGGTTGGAGAGCAGAACATAGAGCTAAAGGTAATACATCTGTCAAGAGGATGTGGAATCTTTCATCAAGTAGAATTAGATAAGAGGTAATTCCTTCTATACTTGTTTTAGGATAAGTAGTGTGTGATGCCTTTGGAATTTCTCTTAAATCCTAAAAAAGGTATTGGGATGATTCAGAAAGCTAAAAAAGAATGTGCCTTACCAGAATCTTTTCTGAAATGTAGGACAAAAATTTTCAGAATTATTCTGCTCACATCAAAATTATACTATTTTAAAATAGCAAGTAGTTCATAGAATCCTCAGAAATTCGTTTCAAAACCAGTTCAAAATATAACTTTCAAAAGCAGCTCATACTTTTGGCTCAGAAATAATCGCACCAACAGCTGGTTGGTGGTGAAAATATACTTGTGTGTGTATTTAGCACATTTGCCTACTTGAATTCTTGGGTGCGATATCAACTTTCCTTAAAAAGCAAGTTTAATAGCCAATGGCAATTTACGATTATAAGTTTCACTCATTCAGTCTTTTATGACCATTAGATACTTAATGCAGAAAACAGTTTTTCAGTAAAGATTTGAAGTGCTCAATGCAGAAAAGCATGTCAAGTACAGAATTTTAAAAGCAAAGCCACTGGCTATAATTGTATTAGCATTTTCCAAAGTGTGTTCTGTGAGATGTTAGTAGGTATTATTATTATTATTATTAGAGGCGGGGTCTCACTCCATTGCTCAGGCTGGAGTGCAATGGCATGATCACGGATCACTGCAGCCTTGACCTGCTGGGCTCAGGTAATCCTTTCACCTCAGCCTCCCCCCAGACCTGAGTAGCTGGTACTATAGGTGCACACCACCATGACTGGCTAATTTTTTTTATTTTTTTAGAGATGAGGTCTTGCTTTGTTGCCCAGGCTGGTCTTGAACTCCCTGGGCTCAAGTAATCCTCCTACTTCAGCTTCCTTCCCAAAGTGCTGGGATTGCGGGTGTGAGCCACCACACCTTGCTGGTATTGTTAAAAAAAAAAAAAAAAAAAAAAAAGCCGGGCTCGGTGGCTCAGCCTGTAATCCCGCGCCTTTGGGAGGCTGAGGTAAGTGGATTTCCTGAGCCCGCGGGTTCGAGACCCGCCTGGGCAGTGAGACCTCATCTCTACAATAAATCAAAAAAAATCAGCCAGGTGTGGTGGCGCATGCCTGTAATTCCAGCTACTTGGAAGGCTGAGGCAGAAGGATCGCTGGAGCCCAGCAGGTCGAGGCTGTGGTGGCCGGGAGCGGCCACTGCACTCCAGTCTGGGCAACAGAGTGAGACTCCAACTCAAAAAAAAAAAAGGATGGTCTCACACCAAATAAGATTGGGAAGCACAGAGATAATCAGAATTTCACATGTCTCTTTAGGGCGACTTTTGAGATCTTACAATTGTAATGGAAGTGGCACTCTCCAAAGCAGAGTGTAGCATGTGTTTCCCAAACTAATTTGACCAAATTTTGTCAGGATATCTAAAAGGTTTCCATTCTAACTAACACACAGAGTAACATTGCTCTTGTCTTTCGAAATTTGATAACTCAGCTCCTTGAAAATTGGGACTAAATCTATTTTTAGTCCATATGTAGTGAAACCAGTTTTCTTTTCTTTTCTATTTTTTCTTTTTTTTTGAGTTGGAGTCTCACTCCACTTCTGACTCAGCCTTCCAAGTGTCTGGAACCATAGGTGCACACTACCATGCCCGGCTAATTTTTTTTTTGATTCATTGTAGAGATGAGGTCTCACCAAGTTGCCCAGGCTGTTCTCAAACTCGTGGGCTCAGGCAATCCCCTCACCTCGGCCTCCCAAAGTGCTGGGATTACAGGCTTGAACCACTGTGCCCGGCCTGTGAAACTAGTTTTCGTTTGCAAATAGCTACAGCAGCTTTGTCCAAAGCATAGAACAGCTTGAGTGACATTCTACACATACTGAGATTTCAACACACTTTGAAAGACTATTCCTAAAACAAATGTCATTACCTCCAATTTACAATGAGAACAAACAGAGCAGTGAGACCTATTAGAAAGTATTTGTGGCTTTGAACTTGAAAAATTTCACTTTGATGACCTGGAAAGGCAGATGAATTACTGCCAGTGAGGCAGGGCTTTGGTCTGTGGCTCTCTGGTCAGTGGTTTGAAGAGCTGTAAATGAGCAGATATGGGCATTTGTTGCTGACATGCTTATCCACAATTGGATACTTTTCTAAATGAGATACTCAAATTTCCCAACTCAAATGGTAGCGTGAATCTGGAAACAGTAGAAACACCTGGCACTGAGGAAGAGGAGGAGGAAGATTAAAAGGATTGCACAGCTTTGGCCATTAAAAAAGGAAACCTGGAGAAGGAATGACAGCCACAGGGCTACCCTGAGGTTAGCAGCTAGGAAAGCGTGCTCCATGTCATTCCACTGCTTTACATGTAATTTCCCCCAAGCAATAGGTCTGTAAGAGTAAGAATGATGATGCAAACCCAAATTAGTAGCAAAGGTGCTGTTAAAATGAGATGAGGTAAAGTGGTCAAATCATTGCATACATTTTTCCTTCATGGTGTAGATATCAAATGTGGAGACAACCAAATGTTGCTTTGGTTCAGATGGGAAGTGACAATGTTTGCTCTCACCAAGAAGTTCAAGTTTTGTTCTTAACTACATCAAAATGGCGTTGTGCATAGTAACAAACAACATAAAATATGAAAACAAAAATTGTATAACGGGGAGAGGAAACATTGGGTACAATAAGCAGAGGGTTGGTGAAAAGTATTACATTAACAACCATTGTTTGGGGACTGCCTGAGCCCAGGGGTTCAAGACCAGCCTGGGCAACTTGGCGAGAACTCATCTCTACAATAAATCAAAAAATTAGTCGGGTGTTGGTGGCTTGTTCCAGCTATTTGGAAAGCTGAGGCGGAAGGATCACCTGAGCCCAGCAGGTCGAGGTTGTGGTAGTTGAGTGTGCCACTGTACTACAGCCTGGATGACAGAATGAGACTCCAACTCAAAAAACGAAAACAAAAAACACCAACAACCGTCATTTAAGAAACAAATACAGGTTTAGTAAAGGAAGAAGTGGGAAGCTCAGAGCAGATTTCCATACACCATTTCCACATGGCTTTAAGTAACAAGATCTCAGTTTGCATAGGTTATACAGATCACTGAGGGAACAGTGTATTGATTTGTGGCTATTTCCTACTATAATTCACTTCGTGGCTTGTTCATCTGCTTTTTATCATAATTCCAACTTTGGTGGTCCTGATGCTGTTCTACCAAGGTCTTCTCTATCCATAAGTAGGCACTTACCAAGAGGTTATTTCACAAGTAGGGGTTTTTTGTTCATTGTGAGTTAAAGAAATTGCATATACTTAAATAAATTCCATGGTTTTCATGACAGTTGCTTGACCAAATCTAAAAAAGCTCTTCTATTTTGGGGAGTGTTTAAGTCAAATGTACACACATGGAAAGAGTTTAGAAATAGCATTGGAATACATGCACACCTTTGTAGATACATTTTTAAGTCTCATGCAAGCTAATAGGATTTGTGCAATTCTGGAGGCTATTTATTAGGTAAAAATAAATATCTGTATGTAGTATGAAAAACAATCTTCCATGAACATTATGCATTTTGCTTATTTCTAACCCACAAACAGAAAACATCCAACAAGAACAATTTTATCTATGTTTATTTACTTATAACAAAAATAGAACAATTCATACTAAATGGAAAAAGATATTGAAAAATGACGATAAAAATGTTTAGGAACAGAAATGACTATATTTATCTGAAAGAATTACCCAGGTGCCATTAAAGCCCATTTGTAACATATAATTGGTTATTAGTATAATTATGTTTAGTAACTGAGTCCCAGTTCACTACTAAAAGTTATCAAAATATTTTCAAATAGTTATATAAAAACTGACAACATTCATATATATTACATAAACACCAAACAAAAAAATCATTTAAGAAAAAATAAATAAATGTATCCTGAGATAAAATACAAATCACACTTACACTCCATTTCCCCTCACACACAATTGTGAGGCTTCATGTTTTGCATCGTCCAAGATAAAATAATGATAATACATGTTGATGCAAATTTCAGCCATCAAAATAAATGACTTCATACATTAAATATAACTATGGTGAGACGTCAGGACCCCAGTTTCATGAATCAGAACTTTATGAAGGCATAAATTGCATTTGGTTTTGACTTCTCAAATCATGGCTGAAAACTCTTAGCAAAGCATTCTAGGCTTTTTTTTTTCTCACACCAACTGACCCAGAATACATTTTAATAAATGTTTATTTTCTGTGCATATTTGTTTTAAAATTATAAATCCCTGAGCACTTTTTCTTCTTCCTCCTCATCACTGTCAGTGACATTGACCTGTTGGATGCTGGATGGCGTTGACGCTGGGGTTGTGAAAACGTTGTCTAAGGCGCCGATGTCCAGCTGAGGCACGGGGTGTAAGTATTCATCCCCACTGTGGCTGTGGCTGTTATAGTAAGTGGTCCCATCCATGCTCTCACAGCTCCGAGAATCTTCACTGTGTGTGCGTTCGTCTGGGTAGTCTCTAAAAGGATAGTCTCTATTTAAAGCTGAAAAAATAGCCTCATGTTTTTGGTACCTGTCTTCATAATAACCAAGGCATTCTGGCATTGAACTTGGAAAATTTCCATAGCCAAAGGGAGGCCGACTATAAGGGCAAGTGCTGCAGCAGAGAGACACAGAAAATGAATTAGATCACACTTTGCCCACATATTGACTTGCATACAGACTAACTGAGCAAGTTGACTACATCCTCTTTGGGACCTTTCCGTAACCACTTTATGTGCTCACCTGCTCTTTTCCCACTGCCCAGTCCCCCTACCAAGTAAACAGCAAAGGATGCTTAACTGGAATACTCACCAGCACTTCATCCATCATTTGCCTCAGGCCTCTGACCTTTTGACAACCTTGGTAAAATGTGCTTGACCTGGCCTTTTGCTCAGGCTGCCTCACACAATGTACAATTTTGGAAATGCAGGCATGTCTGTGCTGAGCACTGACACAGTAAACAACCCAGCAATTGTTCTTATTGGACTGGAGAGGAAGCTCATGGGGAAAATGTATAACTGGGTTGAAATCAAGCACTCCTAAATATTGGGGCTCTGGAACAGAGTGGAGTAACTTAATTTTTTAGTTGGCATTCAGTAATAAAGTAAATTAAAAGCACTCTTATTACCAGGGAGATATAAAATTGATAATAAACTGGTTTTTAAAGGTGTTTTCCAGAATTTTTTTTGGCGAGAAGGCATGTGAAGAATTAAAAATGCTTTTTGCAGTTTTAAAAGCTGATTTTTTTTTTTTTTTTGAGTTGGAGTCTCACTCTGTCGCCCAGACTGGAGTGCAGTGGCCGCTTCTGGCCACCGCAGCCTCGACCTGCTGGGCTCCGGTGATCCTTCCGCCTCAGCCTTCTGAGTAGCCGGAATTACAGGCACGCGCTACCACGCCTGGCTGATTTTTTGATTTATTGTAGAGATGAGGTCTCGCTGCCCAGGCGGCTCTCGAACCCGCGGGCTCAGGCAATCCACTCACCTCAGCCTCCCAAAGGCACGGGATTACAGGCTGAGCCACCGAGCCCGGCTACAAGCTGATTTTTTTAAGGCAAACCCCCAAATTCTGCCACTTGCTGGGTACAGTGGCATGTACCTGCAGTCCCAGCTATTCAGAAGGCTGAGGAAGGAAGGATTGCTTGAGCTCAGGAGTTCGAGGCCAGTATGGTCAACACAGCCAAGACCCCATCTCAAAAAATAATAGGAAAAATAATAAATATTTTTAAAAGATTAGACCTCAAAAATTCTGCTACTCAAACCATTTGTCAATTTTTAAAAAAAGTATTATTCTTCCTTTCAAAGGCACAGAACAGGAATTATATATAGGAAGAAGTAAGAAAAGTTCAACCAGGAGTTCTTGGGGCTCATGGACTCCATCTAGTGACAGTTAACACAAACATAATGACCACACTCGTAAAACCCATGACAAGTCAGGTGTTTCATTTCCTGCTCCAGCATTAAAAAAAAAAAAGTCAACTTTGTTTCCTTACTTTTAAAAACATGAGTATGATCAGCATAGTAGACCTCAAACTCTTCGACACTGTGTCCCATCCCCAAATCTTTAAGTGCTAGGTACCTCGCTCATGTTAAATATCACAACTGTGAGGCAAAGTTTCCAAAATTTTTCAGGTTTCCATTCCTTTGCCCTGTCCTAGTCTGGGTGTTTTTAATTTAATGCATGTATCCTGAATACACTGTGTTTCTAGCTACTATGACTCTGCTCATGTAGTCTCTCCACCATCGGGTCTCTCCAGCCATTGACTTCTACAGATACTTCAGGGATGAAGAGAGGTTGATTCTTGAGGACAAATATTCAGCTAGATAGAGATATACGTATTTAAGTTATCTTTTTTTTTTTTAAGTTGGAGTCTTACTCCATCACCCAGGCTGGAGTGCTGGACTCTGGCAATCCTTCAGCCCCAGCCTTCCAAGTAGCTGGAACTACGGGCGTGGGCTACCATGCCCGGTTAATTTTTGATTTATTGTAGGGATGAGGTCTCACCAAGTTGTCTAGGCTGGTCTCAAACCCATAGGCTCAGGCAATTCACTCACCTCGGCTTCCCAAAGTGCTGGGATTATAGGCTGAGTCACCAAGCCCGGCCAGAGATCTAAGTTCTAATGTTCCATAGCAGAGTAGGGTGACAATAGTTAGCAACAATGTCTTTTATATTGCAAAATGGCCAAAAGCGAGGACTTGAAATGTTCCCAACACATGGAAATGATAAATACCCAAGGTGGACACCCCAAATACCCTGACTTGATCATTACAGTCTATGCATGTAACAAATATTCACATGTGCTCCATAAATATATAAAATGTTATATATCAATTTAAAAACCTACCTCTTCCACAAAGCCTTCATTTCAACAATAAATAATTCATCCAATAACTATCTTTTCCAAGAGTCAATGTAGGTAAGATACTATACAAGGCTTGGTAGAATTTTTTTTAAAAAAAGACGGATAATCTAGGTAATATGCTAGATGGTCTAAAATCTGTAATGTCAGCATCACAATGACTATATTGGTCTGGTAAAGACAAGTTAGCATTATGTTCAGAGAGCAAAAAGATCAATTAAGACAAAAGTAATCCTAGCAGGTTATATGGATGAGGATGAATAACTATAAAAGCATAATGGTTTGGGGGAGAAAGCATAAATTAGAATAATCTGAATAATAACGCTAGCCATCATGTAATAAGCATTTACTATGTTTTCTGGCTAAGGATTGTATATGCTATCTCAATTATTCTTCAGAACAACCCTACGAGAGATACTACAAATGTCTCCACTTTACAGATGAGGAAACAGAGCCTTACAGAGGCTAAGTGACCTGCTCAAAGTGATAAAATTAGTTAAGTGGTAGAACGGAATCAGGCAGTCTGACTCCAGACTTGTTCTCCTAATTACCATGCCACACTACCAGGGCACTAGTAGTTCTAGCTGTGCCAAATACATACCTTAAACTTAAGTATATCTTAATTTATCTGATCCTTGGGTGATTCTTACATCCTTGGGTGATAATATTACCTGTTCTGCCAAAGTAAAAGGTCTGCCATAAGAAACAGGAGGATGTATATAGGTACTTTGGAAACTAGAAACACTATTTCAATGTGCAACTGCTATATTTTACAAGTTACTGTAATTTTCAGCCAGAGGGATTTGTATTTGGTTTTTATTTCTATCTCCTTATTAACATTTTCTATTTGGTACATATTGCTCTCTTGGTTTCCTTTAGTTCTCTGTTCATGGTTTCCTTTAGCTTCTTCAGCATATTTAAAACTCTTGACTTAAATTCTGTTTAGTAAATTCAATGTCTTATCTTCCTCTGGGATAGTTACTATTAATTTTTTTGTGTGAATTCCATACATTTTTTTTTTACATACATTGTAATTTATCTGTGGAAACTGGATATTTAAAAAATATTATCATATGATGCTTCTACAAATCAAATTCTTTCCCTTACCCAGGGTTTGTTGTTGCTGCTTATTTTGGTTTGTAGTTATTTGGTTAGTGGCTTTTTAAAACTATTTTTGGACTGAGCATGGTGGTTCATGCCTGTAATCCCAGCACTTTGGGAGGCCAAGCTGAGAATATCACTTGAGGCCAGGAATTCGAGATCAGCCTGGGCAACATAGTGAGACCACATCTCTAAAATAAATAAACAAATCAATAAAATAATAATAGTATAAGCTGAGCGTGGTAGTGTGCTCCTGTAGTCCCAGCTACTTGGGAGGCTGAGACAGGACTGCCTGAGCCCAGGAGGCTGAGGCTGCAGTGAGCCATTAATCGTGCCACTGCCCTCCAGCCTGGGCAACAAAGTGAGACTCCAACTCAAAAAAAATAAAATAAAATAAACTATTTTTGCAAAGGCTGTATTCTTTGTCATATATGCTCACTGAAATCTCTGTTTAGTGGTCAGCCAGTGATTTGAGAGAGATTTTCTAGAACACTTAGAGATAAAAAGCAAACAAAAAATATTCTCCATGTCTTTGCAGATCGGCTCTCAGTTGGGGCACTCCTCCAATGCTTAGCCAGGTTGTTTTCAATCCTGCCTTAGCCTTCACTCTGCTTGCACAAAGACTGAAGCTTGGTGAGAGGTCAAAGTGTAGGGTCTTCTCAGGTGTTTCTCAGCAGGCATGTAGCTGTGGACATGTGTGTGGCCTTCTGGACTCCCCAGGACAGGTAGGAGTTTTTCAAAGCCTTTATCCTCCTTTGTACGCCATTTCTAGTCTCTTCTAAGTTTTTTAACCTGTCTGCTGCTTGCCCTGTCTGTTGTCCCTTAGCCCTAGCAGCTGCGGGTAGTATACCTGAGGGTAGTATGCGCCTTCAAATACTTTCTACAAACACCCCTGGGAGATGGCGCCAGCCCTGAGAAATTCCGAGAGAGGTGAAAAAGACAAGCCCCTGAGCCAATTCTTCAGAACACACCAGACAGATGGCAAAATGCACAATCACAAGTTTTTGAGAACAACGTCTGTGTGGCAACAACAAGCCACACTAGGAACATGGGCCACCATCCCCTGGGCTATTGCCAAACTGGAAAATGGGGAGTAGTAGGCAGGTCATCAAAACTGCAGAACTCTCACCAAAATTTAGCAGCTTCATTCTTCATCAAGCAACTCCCCCAGTTGTTCTAAGTTTTTAAAATTAAATTCCAGAGTTCCAAAAAAGTTGATTGTGACAGTTTTTGCCAACTTAATTGCATTTCAGTGGAGGAACAAATTCTGCCACTCTTCGTGAGAGTTTTGTCATTTTCAGAATATAAGTTTTGTACTTCTTTTATTGAATTTGTTTCTAAGGTTTTAAAATTACTTTTGTGCTATTATAAATGGAATTGCTTTCTCAATTTCTCTTTTGTTTTTCAAGTCATGTGGTAAGACTTCTGTTTTTGAGACAGAGTCTTGCTAAAATTGCCCAGGCTGGACTCAAGTGATCCTCCAACTCAGCTCCTGAGTAGCTGAGGTTACAGGTATGTACTACTGTGCCCCAATTTCATTTTCTGTTTGCTCATTGCTACTCTACAAAGAGGCAATTAAGTTTTGTATATTAGTCTTGTATCCTGAAAACTTGCTGAATTTGATTATTATTTATAATAGATTTTTATGGATTTGTAAGAATTTTTATATATTGAATTATGTCATCTGCAAATAGACATTCTTTAAAAATTTCTTCTTTTACAAGCTGGACACTTCTTATTTCTTTCTCATGTCTAATTGTCCTGGATTAAACCTTCAATAAAACACTGAATAGAAGTGGCAACAACAGACATCCTTGTCTTGTTCCTGGTCTTAAATAAAGAGTCTTCAGTCTTTCACCATTAAATATGTGGCTGTGGCTTTTTTGTAAATGCCCTTTATCAAGCTGAGGATGTTTCCTTATATTGCTAGTTTGTTGGAATACTTCGTGTTGGAAATGAAGTACTGAATGTACAAGTGCTTATTCTGTATTTAGTGATCATGTCATTTTGTCCTTTATATATTAATATGGTATATTACATTAATTGATATTCTTATGTTAAACCAACTTTGCATTCCTGAGATAACTCCAACTTGGTTATGCTGTATAATTCTTTTAATATGCTGCTGGATTTAGTCTGCTAGTACTTTTTGAAGATTTTTACATCCATATTCATGAGATATTGGCCTGAAGTTTTATCTTCATGCCCTTTTCTGGTTTTGTTATCAGGGCAATACTGACCTCATAGAATGAGTTGGAAAGTGATTCTTTCTTTTCTGTTTTTTAGAAACATTTGAATCTAAAGTGTGTCTCTTACAGACAACATGTAATTGAGTCTTGATTTTTTTAATCCAGTGTGACAATATCTGCTTATGATTGTTTAATCCATTCACACTATTATTATTGATCTAGTTAGATTTATGTTTGCTATTTATTTTTTAATCCATTTACATTTAATGTTGTTATTGATCTAGTTAGATTTATGTCTGCCATTTTATTTGTGTTTTCTATGTATCTCATGTTTTCTGTTTTTTGTGTTATTTTCTTAGTGGTTGCTGCAGGGCTTACCAAATACATCTTAACCTATTAGAATCTACTTTAGATTTACACTAACATAATTCCAGTGAAACACAGAAATATAGAATATAGAAAATGTTGCTTCTATATAGCTCTAGTCCCTCTTCTTTTCTTGTGCTATTATTATTATACAAATAATCTATATATGCTACAACCCCCAAATATATTGCTGTAATTATTACTTTATATAATTGCATGGTTATTAAGTAAACTGAGAAGAAAAAATGGCAAGTATATATTTATGAAGTATGTTATGTTAACCTTCTTATTTACAGTTTCTGGTTCTCTTCATTTGTCCTTTGTGAATTCAAGTTACCATATGACACCATTTCTTTATCCAAAACAATTTTGTTTTCACCTATCTCCTTTGTGTTATTTTCAAACATATTACATTTCTGTATGTTATAGGCCCCCCAAAATAGTTATATCATTTATACAATTGCTTTTTAAATCAGTTAAAATTCAGAGAAGAGGACTGGACATGGTGGCTCACACCTGTAAAGCCAGCAGTTTGGGAGGTGAGGCAAGAGGATTGCTTGAGGCCAGGAGTTCAAGACCAGCCTAGGTAACACAGCTAGACCTTGTCTCTACAATAAATAAAAAAATGAGCTGGGCATGTGATAGCATGTGCCTATGGTTCCAGCTAATTGGAAGGCTGAGGTGGAAGGATCACCTGAGCCCAGCAGATCACAGCTACATTGGCCATGAACATGACGCTGCACTCTAGCCTGGGTAACAGAATGAGACTCTGACTCAACAATAAATAAATAAATAAACAAATAGAGAAAAATCAGAAAAGAAATTGTATTTATACTGTCTTTTATAATTACATATTTACCTTTGCTGATACTCTTTGTTTTTCAGTTTGAATTCCAGTTATCACTCAGGGGTCATTGGTTTTCAGCCAAAACTTCTTTTAATACTTCTTGTAATGCAAGTCTGCTAGCAATGGAACCTCTCAGTTTCTGATTAACTGAGGATGCCTTAATTTTGCCTTCATTTTTTAAAAGATAGCTTCATAGATATAAAGATATAAAAATAGCTTCATAGGTTTTTCAGCATTAAATATATATTCTGGCCTTCACTGTTTCTGATAAGAAGTCAGCTGTTAATTTTATTGGGGTTCCTTTGTATATGATGATTCAAATTTTTCTCTTGCTGTTTTTAAGATTCTTTGGTTTTCAGCATTTTACTATAATGTAGCTATATGTCGATCTCTTCACATTTATCCAACTTGAAATTCATTGAGCTTCTTGGATGTGTAGATTCATATTTTTCAACAAATTTGGGGATTTTCAGTCAATATTTCCTCAAATATTTTTTATGCTTTTTTTCTCTCCTCTCCGACTGGTATTTCTAGTAGGCGTACATACATTAATGTGCCTAATGATGGCTCTGTTCTCAAGTGGGTCTGAGGCTCTGTTAATTTTTCTTCATTCTTCTTTCTCTCTGTTCTTTAGATTGTATGAGATCTAGTCGTCTATTTTTTTTTAAAAGCAGGATTTATTGAGAGGATAATAGAAAAGCTCCCAGAGCAGGTGAGGACCCAAGGGGGTTGCCCTATTTTTAAGTTTTTTGTTTGTTTTGAATTGGTCTCACGATGTCACCCAGGCTGGAGTACAGTGGCACAATCGCTGCTCACTGCAGCCTTGACCTCTTAGGCTCAGGTGATTCTTTCATCTCAGTCTCCTGAGTAGCTGGGACCATAACCACATGCCACCACACCCGGCTAATTTTTGTTTGTTTTTTTTGTAGAAATGAGGTCTTGCTATGTTGCCTAGTCTTCCTATGTTGCTGGTCTCAAAGTCCTAGGCATGAGCAATCATCCTACCTTGACCTCCCCATATGCTTGGGTTACAGGGGTGAGCCACTGTGCCTGGTAAGAGTTTCCATATATTTATTTGTTTGTTTTTATTTTTGGTAGAGAAGTGGTCTTGCCATGTTGCCCAGGCTAATCTCAAGTTCCCAGGTTCAGGCAATCCTCTCGCCTTGGCTTCCCAAAGTGCTGGGGAAAGGTTTCTTTTAAAATGTTCACTAAGGTGTCAGATAATTTATACACTAACAGCAAAGTCATAAGCCTTATTATGAGTGAGGGAAATAGACTTCTATGAAATAATCTATTTAATATGTACAAAAACATTACCTGCCCAAAAGTCCATTTGACTATGTAGGTTTTCCATTCAAAAGCACATATTTTTCATATGATTCTCCACTAGCAACTAACACTGCCAATCAAGAGGAACCATTATATTAAGAAGTCATACTGATATAATGGAAAAGACAATGTGGAATGCAAAAACAGACAGACAAACCTAAATTTGATTATTGGCTCTGTCATTGTATAACCTTGACAAAGCTAATTAACATCTGATCAATATATTTATCTGAAAAAGTAGAGGTGTGTTATACCCAAGTCACAGGATTGTTATGAGAGTCACATGTAAAAATGCCTAGCTCTCAAAATACTAAAAAGAATAATAATACCACAAACAAACAAAAATAACAACTACAGTGTGATTGTGGTATCCAGCCTTTTTCTAACTGCCTCTTTTTCTCCTTTCCTGTGAGTAAATACTGTCCAAGTCTGTCCTTATTACAAAGTGAATTGTGAAATAGATAAAATTTCTGCAATTTTAGTTATGGACCTCAAGGTTCTAACTAAGGCCAGGTGTTCCCAAATCTACTCATTTATTAAATTCCATTTATACCCTTAATAGCATCTAATATCTAGGAAAAATTTTTGCAAAATTCTCCCAAAATTCCTGTAAAATCCTAGATCCTGGCAGACAGCAATAAGAAGAGATTACCAACTCCTGGCCTTAGGAGTCTCTTGAGGTTTGATCCCTTGAACTAAAATACTTCTGAAAGTTGTGAAAGATAAAGAGAGTCTACAGAAAATAACAAACAAAACAAATCCTAGATAGGAAAATTTTCCTTTTTCCTGATTTAACTCCCTTAGTTCCACTTTCTTCCAGTCCTGAGCTAAGGACTTAAAGCAAGCGATCCCATTACAAATTGAAGCAACAGAATATATACCTCAAAAGTTATTTCCTTTGAGGAGCAGGTATACCCACGTGAAAAGCAGATTTGCTTTCAAAGTAAATAACAGCAGAAGATTGGTGTTAGACACTTAACACTCCAATCTCAACAGAAACCATCTTTGTCTACACATTTTCTTTCTTTCTTTCTTTTTTTTTTTTTTTTTGGAGACAGGGTCTCACTCTGTTGCCAAGGCTGGAGTACAGAAGCGCAATCATAGTTTACTGTAGCCTTGATTTCCTGGGGTCAAGCAATCCTACTGCCTCAGCCTCCTGTGTACCTGGCACTACAGGGGTGCACTACTGCATCCAGTTAATATTTTTATTTTTATTTTGTAGAGACAGGGCCCTGCTAAGTTGCCCAGGAGTCTCTGCCTTAGCCTCCCAAAGCACTGAATTACAGGCGTCAGCCACCATGCCTGGCTTCTTTGTTTACACATTTAACAGCAACTGAAAAGTAGAGGCTAATAGCACCCTATCAAGAAGGGAGTTCAATTCTATCACTACAAAATGAAAAGTTACACATTTGTTTTCCTTAGATACTTCCCTATGAAAATCTATTCTTTTTTCGGTAATATACATGAGAAATTTTCCAGTTTAGTAAAAAGGGCACTGAGAAAAAGCTTAGCTTTGGACTGTTTAATCTCTCTTAAACCAAATACCCTCCTCTATACCCTTGCTATTCAAAGTGGGGTTCATAAACCAGCAGAATTGACAATCACTTGGGAGCTCGTTAGAAATGCAGGATATGAGGCATGCTATGCCCCCATATAGGCTACTACTATATCCCAGAACTGGTAAAACAGAATCTGCATTTTAATAAGATATCACATGATTTATATGCACATTAAAGTGAAGCACAGCTCTATACAATCAAGGAATATGACGATCTTAAGGTCCCTTTTGGTTGTTTTAAATGAAAACTCTTATCTACAATCTCGGAGTCTATATTCTGCCACAGCAAGAGTGAGCTGGAGCTGAGATGAGGTGTGCACTCTCTTTACCTCCTCCAGTCCTACCAAGCCTCTTCATCTATTTATGTTAACTGCTTGGCTCCTGCTGAGCCTCCAAATTAGATTCCAAGCAGAATTGAGAAAGTCCCCTTTTTAGTAAAAAACAGATGTCCTCAGATATAAAAACTCATTAGCTACAATTTTAGGTGGAAAAAAAAATTGCTTACTTACCTTGATGGGAAATAGTGAGGTCCAGGAAGGAAGTAAGGGTGATGAAAAGAGAATCTCGGTGGTGTCCCAAAAAGTGTGGCTGGGTGGCCAAGGGGAGAGGGCTGGTAGACATGTGAGTGTGGAATGGGAGGAGCCTGAGGGATGGGAGCACTTCTGGGACAAGTGGTAATGCTGGAATACTCCTTGGGAGGTTGGATGGTCGGGGTTGCAAATCTGGCATGGACAGTACTTGCACTCGTCGGAATCCTGTCGGTGCTTTCCAGAGAGACAGGGGTGGGTCTTTTTACAGAGCGACTGGCTCCAGAATGTAGCCGATGAGTGTCCGTTTGGGAAGGCCCAGCAAAGCCTTGGGGTGGCAATCCTGGGTGGAGGGGCAGACTTGGAGCCTGGACGGCCACCTGGGCAGCACTGGAGACGCTGGGTTGGAAAAGAGTGATGGGGTTTGGACGCTGGACTGTAGGTGTGGGCAGTTGGATGGCAGGTGGGGCTTCACCTTTAGAGACAAAAATAGCATAGGTCAAGAATTAACTGAGTCACTCCATGCTTTTCTTCTTTCAGTAAAACTTAATAAAGTGTGCAAACAGAGGCCTTATTAACCACCTTACCTAAGAACATCATCATATGAAACCATTCTATTTCCTTTAGAGCATTTTGAACAAACTGAAGTCATCTTGTTTCATTTATTTATACTTTTTGTCTCTCTTTCCTAACTAGACTCTAAATGCCATAAGCAGAGAGACTTTTCCGTTTTGTTCACTATTGCATCCCCAGGGCACAAAATTCTGCCTGGCACAGAACAAGTTCTCAACAAATATTTGTTGGGTGAATAAATAAATGAATAAAATTATTGATTGATAAATTGAAAGACTGGATACACACAAATGCTTATATGCATATATAAATGTTTCTTAAAAACAATATGAAACAATTGACAGTAATTATCTATAAGGAGCCATCATCTAGGAGAGGGGACAAGACAGTGGGGTAATAGGAATAGTCAGACTTTCATTTTACATCTACTGGTACTACTTAAATTTTTTTGTCTATCTAAATATATTAATTTTATTTTTAATATTAATAGGAATTTCAGAGTAGTGGTACGGATCATTTTTATTTTGTAAAATTCTCTATATTAAATACTAGATAACATTTAAGTTTTTGGTTGAAAAAAACTTAAAAAATTTTAAAAATTGTTTTACTCTATTGAATTCCATATGAATACAGAAGGAAATTTCCAAGTGAGACTAGGAGTGGGCACAGGTCAGTCATTTATGACAGATTTGAAAAGAATACTCTTGCAGCAGGCCATGATGGGTATGGCAGAACTTTTAAAGGTAGGTAAAACAATTACGTGTTTTATCATTCTGTTCCTGAAGAAGACACAACTACTGATTGAGTTACTAAATTACCCAAATCACATACTTAGCTCAAATTTAACTAAATCGTCCTGAAGAAATATTCATAGATGTTATAGCAACAGAGTAATAATTCAGTTTATTCCAGAACAGTTAGGCATTCATTAATAAAGAAGATGCAGACCAAGAACACACTCTGTGGTTAGGTAAGTCTCTTTCAGAGGCCATAAGAACTCTCTCTCCTTCCTTCTTTCCAGATAAGGCGGATAAAGCCCCTCTTAAACCTGGAAGTTCAGAATTAAGGAATATATCCATTTGTTTCAAGATAGCCTCTGACTCAGTGAGGTAGAGAAATAGGGTATAAGGAAGCTATCTTGATTCTCAGTTGATGAGGTTACATGGCACAGCCCTAGTCAGAACATTCCTAATTTATCAAGCACAAGGAATTTCCCTCCTCCATGTTCCCTCCAAACCCAATAAATATATCACAGCCACTCTTACCACAATTACCAAACTGGGAGTTTGAGAGCAGTAATTCTTAATTCCTGTTCATATTCTAGTATCTAGCACAGAACCCAGTTAATAAAAATAGTTAAGAAAAGTACGAATGGATGAAAGAATGAACAACAAATGAGCCTTTAGCTGATAGTACTTCTACCACTGATCCAAACTTACTGTAAATAACTATGAAGCCAGGCTGATTTGCAAAATCTGTCAAAATTTTATTAGTTGGATTATCACTGTATTCAAGATATTTGCTGCAAAATTCTACCTCTGCAGCAGATTTCTTTTTCCTACAGCCAGTACAAGAAGCTCTTAGTCCTCAGTAAAGAAGTACAGTCTTTCTAGGCAAAGAAAAAATAAATTACAAGAGCTGAACAAAACCACTGACCACTGATAAAGTTTCAATGATCAGAAGAAAGGGATGTATCTTTTACTAAATGCTTTTTATTCCCTACCAAAGATATTCCTGTAAAAGATGAAGTATAGGGTGATAAACGTGCATTCATTCAATCTAACAAATATTCCTTAAGCAGCTAGCATGTGCCAGGTTCTGTTTTGGTCTGAAGTCAAAAATTAGATACAAAGAAAGTTATATGGAAGTGCAATGAAGATGTTCTAAATGTCAAAATTCAGGTAGCAAGCTGAAGGTTAAAGTCTGCAACATCCAATCACCTCTGATAAACTGTCAGTGAATAGGGAAGAATTAAAAGCAGAGCTTCTAGCCGGGCTCGGTGGCTCAGCCTGTAATCCTGCGCCTTTGAGAGGCTGAGGTGAGTGGACTGCCTGAGCCCGTGGGTTCGAGACCTGCCTGGGCAGTGAGAACTCATCTCTACAATAAATCAAAAAATCAGCCGGGCATGGTAGCGCATGCCTGTAATTCCAGCTACTTGGAAGGCTGAGGCGGAAGGATCGCCGGAGCCCAGCAGGTCGAGGCTGTGGTGGCCGGGAATGGCTACTGCACTCCAGTCTGGGTGACAGAGTGAGACTCCAACTCAAAAAAAAAAAAAAGCAGAGCTTCTAATGTATCAAACTGCAGCCAAGGTATAATAAAAACTAGCCAGTCACCTGTTTTCTCTTCTTCTAGCACACAGCTAGATGACATTTCCCAGCCTCCCTTGCAGTTAGGAGTGGCCATGTGGCTAAGGGCTACCAACAGAATGTAAGTAGAAATGGTGTACACCACTTCTGGGATTGACCCATAAAAGACTCATGTGTGATCCTCCATTCTCTTTCCCCTTTTACAGGCATCCGCACACAAGTACAGTGACTTTGGATGCTACACGTTAAAGATGGCAAAGAGAGAGGGTATAAGAAGCCTGGGTCCATGAATCACCTTTTGGAAGGATGCTATCTACCAACCAGAAATGACCATTTTTGACTTTACAGAGTAAAAAATAAACTTTAATAATATTTCAATCACTCTATTTCAGAACTTGTTAAAGCAGCTAGTATTATCTAATTTTTACACCATATAAAGAGCAGGATTTTATATCTGTAATATAGTATGACAAGGATAAAAGAAAAAAATTATAGGTTTAAACAATTCCTGCATGTCTCCCACCACCGACTTCCAAAGAGGGGAATCCTTGCTAAATAGACAAAGGGTGCCCCCAGGCTTAATGTTGTGTGACTGGCATGAACATTGAAACAGTAGGGAATGGAAGAAACTGAGGACAGATCAAATGTTTCTACAAGAAAAAGCTTTAAGGAAGTAATAAGGAAAAGAGGACCAGCAGGTAGCCAGGGAGCCACAGGGGCGCTGGGAAGGGAGAGAAATACAGCAAGAGACAAATGGAGAATGGAGAGTTGGGAATAATAGCTAGGCAATTGCTAGGAAAAGTGGGGCTCTAGAGAGAGAAAAAGGCAATGAGGAGCCCCAAGAAAACTTACACTATGTTGAATCATGTGATTCCTTCTTCCCTGCCTCTTCATGAAAACTTATGGTAAAGAGCTTCAGAACTTTTCAAAAAAACTTTGAGTCATATTTGAGTTTCCTATGGACAAAACACTGCTGGAATGGACATTAAGGCTAGAACAAGAAGACCAGCTTTTTCTGCATTATAACAGTATCCAGAATCATGGAAGTTTTTGTTTTGTTTTGTTTAAGCAAGAAGAGATAGGTAAACTAAAATGGCATATGTCTATTACTAAAACATTAAAATAGTAGTAAACTTTTTAAAATTAAAAATTTAGAGAAAATGTATGCATTCAGAAGAGCAAAAGATGTCAACTGAGTCAAGCTGTAATATGAAAAGTCAACTTTAGGTTTGAAAAATAAAGTATAGCAAACAAAATAATCAAACCTGAAAATTCATATAAGTACAAAGTAATATTTAAAAGCCCAGTTAAAATAAATACAGCTTTTACCAAAATTCTAAAAGCCTTTACATGAATTTTTAACATTAATATAAAATAAAGATCTGGCCTAACTAGTATCAAATGTGCTAAATAGTAAATATCTAAAGAGATTTACAGACTATCATGCTATAAGCACTTTCAGAAACTGGAAGCAGAAGAAGAGTTTGGTATATGATATTAAATGTGAGAGACAGAGTAAACATAATGCACTGGACATAAAAATAACACCAGACAAGAAAGGTACTATAGATTCTTTTTTTTTTTTTTTTTTTACTTAAGTAGAGATGGGATCTTGCTATGTTGCCCAGGTTAGTCTCAAATTCCTGGCCTCAAGTAATCCTCCTGCTTTGACCTTCCAAAGTATTGGGATTATAGGAGTAAGCCACCATACCCAACCATGATTCTATCAAATAACTAGTAAAAGTACTTGTATTGGTATCTATTCTATGAACTCATTGATGACAAAGGCTATACAAATATCTTTGTATTTTGTTCCTAGCACAGAGTTTGCCCCATTAAAGACACCTGCACTCATATATTTATCATAGCATCATTCACAATAGCAAAGTCAAGGAATCAACCTAAGTGTCCATCAATGGAAGACTGGATTTGAAAAGTTACGTGTGTGTGTGTGTGTGTGTGTGTGTGTGTGTGTGTGTGTGTGTGTGTGTGT
>NW_007245952.1:482236-493614 GCF_000164805.1 Carlito syrichta
CCATATATATGCAAATGCACAGAGAATGGTATAATGGACATTGGAGACTCGGAAGGGGAGGATGGGAATAGGGGAAGAAATGAAAAGTCACCTATCGGGTACGAAGTGCACTACTGGGGGTGATGGGTACACATAAGGCACAGACTTATTCGCCACTGTAAAAGGCATCCATGTAATCAAAAGCCACTGAACCCCGACAGCTATTAAATCAAGCAAAAAATACACTTACAAAAGTTGTGAAGATAGTTCAGAGAATTTCCATATTTCCATACTCAGTTGTTCCTCATATTAGCCTTCTACATTAGTATGGTATATTTGTCACAATGACTGAAACAACAGGAATATATTATTATTAAATAAGGTCTATATATTATTCTGGCTTCCTCAGTTTTCTCCTAAAGTCTCTTTTCTGTCTCAAGATCCCACCCAGGACAGCACATTCATATAAGTTGTCATGTCTGCTTAGGCTCATTTTGACTATGGCTATTTCTAAGACTTTCCTAGTTTTTATGACCTTGACAGTTTTGAGGGATAATGGCCAGCTATCTCTTTCTCTCTCACATTTTGCTTTAGAGACAAGTTCTCACTCTGTCACCCAGGATGGGGTGTGCTGGTATGATCGTAGCTCATTGTAGCCTTGAACTCCTGGACTCAAGTGATTCTCCTGCCTCGTCTCTCAAGTAACTGGGACTACAGGCATGTGCCACCACCCCTAGCTAAGTGTGTAGTGTGTGTGTGTGTGTGTGTGTGTGTGTGTGTGTGTGTGTGTGTGTGTGTGTTTGTAAAGGAATACAACTCAGCTATAAAAAAGAATGAAAGCGTGTCTTTTGCAGTAATATGAATGGAACTGGAGGCCATTATCCTAAGTGAAATTATTCAGAAACAGAAAGTCAAAAACCACATATCCTCACTTATAAGTGGGCGCTAAAGAATGATACACATGGACATACAGAGCAGAATAATTAATGCTGGAGACTCAAAAAGGTGGGAAGAGGGTAAGGGATGAAATGCTACCTATTGGGTACAATGTGCACTAGTCGGGGCATGGGTTTAAAAAGCTGAGACTTCACTATTATGCAATATATCCATTTAACACAATTGCCCTTGTACTCCTAAACTCATAATAATAATTTTTTTTTTTTTGAGTTGGAGTCTCACTCTGTCGCCCAGACTGGAGTGTAGTGGCATGCTCCCGGCCACCACAGCCTCGACCCGCTGGGCTCCAGAGATCCTTCCACCTCAGCCTTCCAAGTAGCTGGAACTACAGGTGTGCACTACCACACCCGGTTAATTTTTTGATTTATTGTAGAAATGAAGTCTCGCCAAGTTGCCGGGGTGGGTCTCAAAACCACGGGCTCAGGCAATCCACTCACCTCAGCCTCCCAAAGCGTGGGATTACAGGTTGAGCCACCGAGCCGGGCCATAAAAGTAAATTTTAAAAATGAAATAAAATAAAGGCCAGGCGCAGTGGCTAAGTCTGTAATCCCAGCACTTTGGGAGGCTGAGGTGAGTGGACTGCCTGAGCCTGGGGGGTTGAGACCAGCTTGGGCAACATGATGAGACCTCATCTCTACAATAAATAAAAAAAACCAGCCAGATGTGGTGGCGTGCATCTGTAGTTCCAGCTACTTAGAAGGCTGAGGCAGAAGGATAACCTTAACCCAGCAAGTCAAGGTTGCGGTGGCCGTGAGCATGCCAATGCACTCCAGTCTGGGCAACAAAGAGTGAGACTCCAACTCAAAAATAAATAAAAAAATAAAAATTAGGTAGTGGAGGTGGCAGGAAGGCAGGCATGCAAATGTGGCAACATTGAAATTTTCCCAGAAGATCTGAGATAGAAACATTCCCTGAAACAGGGGAGAATACCAAATTATATCGCCAGTTTTCAAATAGATTGAATATCCTAATGGTATAAAAATGTGCTGGGAAGATCTGGTACAGGATAAATAAGGGCTTATTGGAGAACACAGGTTTGGTAGAATACACAATAAAATGAAATAAGTTTGATTGAGAGTCAAATAATAAAGATTACTAGAGAACCCATGAATTCAATGCGTGAAGTATTATACAGCACTAAGTAATCACATGTTTAAGATTCCCAACTAAAGAGAAGAGCCAAAAAAATGTACTACAAGGTTATTCAATTTTAGGAATATATATTTAGCTAAAGAAAAAAGGCTGGTAGGGATAACTAAAATTAAAAGTGCATAGAAAAATGAAGGTTATTTTACATGATAATGCTAAAGACAGAGAAGAAAAACATGTGCCTCAAAATCAGAAAGTTGCTACAGCTAAATTGGCCAAATTACACACACACACACACACACACACACACACACACACACACACACACACACACACCCAAAAGCTTGTCCAAATGTCACAAATAAGCCCAAGCATGGTAAGTCAGATGAAGTAAAAAGGCAGTCCAAAGAAGAACTGAAGGAGAGAGCTCAAAGTCAATACTAATTGAGTCTAAATACCTTTACAGAAAAAAAAAGACTCATGGAATTATTGAATCATTACAGTATAAAATGCAACTGAAAAGAGAACAGAGAGACTCAATAAGTCCCTTCCTACTAAAGAAGACCTTAAGATTTCTAATCTCTAATTGTCAAAGCAAACAGGTTAAGAATATTAAATCAACTATAGTATAATGGCAAGTTCAAAGACTGTTCTAATCCAAATTAACAAAATGAACATAAATAGATTGTAGGTGGCATTCACCTAAAACTGTAAAGAAACTAGAGGGTAGCATTGAGATGATGTTAAATAAAGTAGGCACAAATGGCCTCTGCCAGATTTTTGGAAAGACAACATAACTTCCAGTTATGGAAGCCAGTGACCTTGAGAACTCTAGTTTGGTGAGTCTATTTTCTACACCTGAAAAGGTGATAAAATGTATACAGTATCATATTAATGCACAAAGCTTGTTAGAAAAAAGAGAACAAACTGTGTACAATAAAAACCATATTTCACTACCTTGATATCTTTTTTCTTCCATGGGAATAAAACAAACATGTTTGAAAAACAAAATTACCAAAATTTTATATTTAGAATATCAAATTAATTGAAAAAACAAAAATAAGGTATAAAATTAACATCTGCAAAGATTAAAACTATAATTCCTCAAAAGATTTGTGCTATAATTTGTTCTTATTTAGCAGGGTTTTTTTGTTTGTTTGTTTGTTTTGTTTTTGAGTAGGATTCTTACTCTGTCACTCAGGCTGGAGTGCAGTGGCATGCTCATAGCCACTGCAGCCTTGACCTGCTCGGTTCAGGTGATCCTTCTGCCTCAGCCTTCCAAGTAGCTGGAACTACAGGTGCATGCCACCATGCCCTGCTAATTTTTTGATTTATTGTAGAGACGAGGTCTTGCCAAGTTGCCCAGGCTGGTCTCAAGCCCCTGGACTCAAGGCAATCCTCTCACCTCCATTTCCCAAAATGCTGGGATTATAGGCATGAGCCACAGTGCCCAACTTATTTAACAGTTTTATAAATTATTTAGAGGCCAGGCACGGTGGCACATGCCTGTAATCCCAGCATTTTGGGAGGCCAAGGCAGGAGAATCACTTGGATTTCAGGAGTTCAGGACCAGCCTGGGCAATATAGCAAGACCTTGTCTCTACAAAAACAAACAAACAAAACAAAACAAAAAATTAGCCAGGATGGTTATGTGCACCTGTAGTTCTAGCTGCTCAGGAGGCTGAGGCAGAAGGATCCCCTTGAAACCAGGTCAAGGTTGCAGTGAGCTGGAATCATGCCACTGCACTCCAGCCTGGGTGACAGAATGAGACCCTGTCTCCAAAAAAAAAAAAAAAGGTTTAGAATATATAATATACAGTGAAATTTCAAAGTTTACAAGTAATACTAACTCCTTTAAGTAATATAATGGCAAGCTGATAAGAACAAACTAAAAGGACATATTTCAAAGCTGTATGATTAGGCAGAACAGTAGCAGACACATTTCACCATTTCTTATTAAGATATCTTAATTCCCAAATTATATTTATAAGATAATGTTCTCTGATTTATCATAATATTACATGAACGGGATTGGCAGTAGTGGGTCACTCCCCAGGGAGGGGCGAAGGGGGACACATAACATTAATAAGGGTACCTGATCCCAAACCAGACAAAGTGAGGGCCAATGGGAGACCCAAACCTCACCTGTAGGATGACTACTTATATACCCAACCCTGAATTGTACCCCACATCTTTAAAATGGGAAAAAATTTTAAAATATGATATTCTCCACTTACAATTTGAGATTCAAGAAAGGAATTTTTACTAACACCAGATATCACCAGAAGTAAGGGATATTGTAAAAAAAAAAAAAAATCACTGCCTTGTCTTAGATTTGATTACTGTTGTGTATAGCTCTGAAATACTTCTTATAAATTTGACTATCTTACTTAAATACAACATCATGGATAGAAAGATCTTACCAACATTAGAAGAAAATATTCTAGTTTCTACCCAACCTATATCTTTGTTCAGATCTTTGCCCATATCTTCGGAATAAAAATACATTGTATAAAATGTCAGTTGCTTCAAATAAGAACACTGATAACTTTGTTTCTGGTAAGAGAAAACATACAACATTTAACAGTGGATAGAAGTAGACATTAAGTGAGAGCTTAGAAAAAGGGATAAAAATAAGAAACATGTATTATGAAAACAGAAATCATAAATAACAGAGCAAAAAAACAAGGTAAGTGAACAAAGGCATAATTAAGCTTAGGTTGCAATACAAGATCAAAGGAGACACTACCAAACAGTGAAGGGAGAGTGTGCCTGCATGCTGGGAAAGAACAAGAATATAGCTTTCTGCATCTTTCTCTTGAGGCTAAACATCTCAAAAGTGGCTATGTTGCTTCAATTGTTAAAGTGACAAATTTAAAAACATTGAAAATACTTAAGATTCTAGTAAGTTGATTTCCAAATATCTAAACCTCTTAACCCATAAGGATAGCATTATCACCATCAGGATCTAAGCAAGTAGAAACTGGAAAGAGTAGTTTTAAGTAGTTTTGTCTTAGTTTTTCTTGTTGTTGTTTTGTTTTTAAGACAGGGTCTTAGTTTGTCGCACAGGTTGGAGTACAGTGGCACAGCTCATGGTTCACTGCAGCCTTGAACTCCTGGTTCATGGCTCATGGCTCACTGCAGCCTTAAACTCCTGGGCTCAGATGATCCTTCTGCTTCAGTCTCCCCAGTAGCTAGGACTAAAGCTAATTTTTTTTAAAAAAATTTTTGTGGAGACAAGGTCTCACAATGTTGCCTAGTCTAGCCTCAAACTCCTGAACTCAAGTAATCTTCTCACCTCGGCGTTCCAAGGTGCTGAGATTACAGGTGTGAGCCACTGCACCTGGCCTGTCTTAAGTCATTTTAAGACAAGTGACAACAAGTAGCCAGAGTATAAAGCTCTCCCTAAAAAGATGGTTAAAATAGGTTCCGAGAACCCCTATAGCAAGTTATTAAGACACTAGTTCTCATTTTTTAGTTCTTAAAATTGGTTCTTAGCCGGGCTCGGTGGCTCAGCCTGTAATCCCACGCTTTGGGAGGCTGAGGTGAGTGGACTGCCTGAGCCCGCGGGTTCGAGACCCGCCTGGGCAACTTGGTGAGACCTCATCTCTACAATAAATCAAAAAATTAGCCAGGTGTGGTAGTGCACACCTGTAGTTCCAGCTACTTGGAAGGCTGAGGCGGAAGGATCACCGGAGTCCAGCAGGCCGAGGCTGCGGTGGCCGGGAGCAGCCACTGCACTACAGTCTGGGTGACAGAGTGAGATCCCAACTCAAAAAAAAAAAAAAAAAAAGATTGGTTCTTAAATTCGGTTCTTAAAACATGAATGTTGTAAAGAAATGATAACAGAAGACAAATTTAGGTATATCAGTATAGTGAAACAAACAAATATGTGTTAGGAAACAGATTACTCCTGAGAAGTATCATTGCTAAATTCCAGGACAGAATGCTTCATACCCTACTAGCAAGGAATTCTTTCATACTGATAGTAAAAAAGATACTCCTTTTCCTATTAAAGTACCTCAGTCATTTCCTGCATTATCTGCCTAATCTGTGGGCTCATCCTCAGCATAAGAGGTCTGAGGTATCATACACGGATTATTTGCTACTCTGGCAAACCAAGTGCTTTGGTATCTATTGAAAATTCTCCTCCTACTTAATGTTCTCACTCTTCATTTTTCTTCTTAATATCGTTGTTCCAGATTCTTAAGTCTAACAGAAAGAAAATATCAACTTGAGGTGAAATTTTCACGTGGCTATTACAAAAACAGTAATCTACGACAAAACTAACTCACCAACTGGATGAGTGATGGCGTTCTGTAGGCTGGGAATGACCACTGAGTAGGTAGGTGAACGATAAGGATAAACTGTTGCTGGATTTGTAGAGATGATATTCTGGGTGGTGCCAGAAAATACATTGGAAACACTTAATGGGAAGCGTTTTCGCTTCCCTGGACGAGGCTGATAAACCCAACCTATAGAAGAAGATAAACTGTTTTTAATACAAAAGTATAGACCCTATTTAGCCTTCAAATCATCCTTTTCATATGAAAATGCAAAGCACTTCAAAGTTTTTAAAAAATAAGTTATTGTCAAAAGTATCTTTTCCAGCTCTATAATTCTATTTCTGTGAGTAACTCCTCCACTGTGTACTTTAGTACACATATCCATTTAGCTCCTAACTAGTGGCCAATGTTGGAACCCATAATTGAAAGGGGAAGGTCAAATGACATATCCAATGACACACATTGAATCCGTAGCAGAATTAACATCAAAAGTGTTGTGCTTGGATCGACTCCCCCCTTCCTCCTATGTATAAAATAATGTGGCATTGACATTATTCATTTCCTCCTGTTTCCTTTCTAGAAGATACAATTGTCTATATCTTACAATGTAATAGTCACTAATGACCAGTCACTATTTTTATGCCTAGTTCAGGAAGAGTCCCTCTCCGTGACTCAGCAATCTCCAAGTCCACGAATAACTCAATTTCTTTCCACAGTCAGAACCATGAAGCCATGGTAATTGTAGTCACTGTATAACCGGAAGAATCACTGGTTCCCTGTAGTTGTGCCTCACTCCTAGAACTTACTGATGTATCTACTCATATTTCAGAAAATACAATTTTCTTTCCACCATGCACAGACATGTTGGTATACACTGTGCATCTTTCCAAGCTTCATCTCAATGTCATTGCTGGGGAGGAATCAGACTCATGTCACTGTATCATGATAGGGATGAATCTGTCAATCCGAAGGGAGGAGTATGTTCTGACAAATTAAATATTTAAATGGAGCATGGTGTTATTCCCTGAATTCTCATTATCTTTAGGTGTACAGTAAGTCCTCTACATACATTCTGAGAGTTCCATTCTAAGAGCACATTTGTAAGTCCAATTTGTTAATAAGTCCAACATAGTTAGCCTAAACAACTAACACAATCGGCTATGTTTTACTGTACTGTAATAGAGTTATAATACTTTTCACACAAATAATACATAAAAAACAAACACGAAAAGTATTTTTTATCTTACAGTACAGTACCTTTAAAAGTACAGTACATCATTATCGCTTGGCGCTTCTTAGCAGGACCAGGTACATCACCACTGCTTTTACGCTTGCTTCTGGACATCCTGGGCTTGAAATAAAGGTACTGTACTACTGTACTCTCTACAGTACTGTAAGGTATACAAAAGCACAACCATTTGTAGAAAATGCACATATGTGACAATGTACACCAGACACGTTAACTAACTTACATGATTGGACATGCAAACAAACACTCACATCTTTGAAAGTTTGCAACTTAAAGATTTGTATGCAGGGGACTTACTGCTTACTGCATATTTTTTTCTGTTGCTATGACTTTAGCATTTCTAGTATATTTGCAAAATTGTATGCTAGAACTTTTGAGATTACCTTCATTTAATTTCTCTCTCTCTACGTATGTATCTAATCTATCCAAACCACAATAAAACTTTATGTCCTCTGGTTTGTATTATTTGGTAAATATGAGACCAAATATCCCCCTACTTAGTTCTGTTTAAGGAAACTTATGTCCGGTATCATTTCAATCATTACTATATTAGCTATTATTCTCTTTACTTTACATATCAGATTAGAAAACAATTACACATTTTGTCTTTCAATCTCAACCTAACCTAATCTTTATCTACATTAATTTAAAAGAAATTAGAAAGAGGCTTTGTTTATTTTATGATTACCAGGAAATTCCTCTCTGTGCTTTTCTTTAATCTTTTGTGCTTCATCATAATAGGGTTTCTTTTGTTCTTCACTAAGTTTGTTCCATTCTAACCCGAGCTGGACACTGATTTCTGCATTGTTGGCTGCTGGGTTAGCTTTGGCTAGTGCTGGCCGGTGGATCCTTGCCCAAACCATAAATGCATTCATGGGTCGCTTCACATGACCATTTCTGTCCTTACTGAAGGGAGTGTCTGGTATTCCTACATGACAAAAATTAAGAGACTAAATTAATGTGCCACACACAATTTTAAAATGAAGTGCATTTCCACCTATATTTGTTTTTTAAATATCAGGAGAAAATATACTTATTTTTTTGAGTCAGCGTCTCACTCTGATGCCCAGGCTAGAGTGCAGTGGCACACTCACGGCCATCGCAGCATCCACCTGCTGGGCTCAGGCAATTCTTCTGCCTCAACCTTCCAAGTAGCTGTAACTACAGGTGAGCGCCACCATGCCAGGCTAATTTTTGATTTATTGTAGAGACGAGGTCTCACCAAGTTGCCCAGGCTGGTTTCAAACCCCTGGGCTCAGGTAATCCTCTCACCTCTGCCTCCCAAAGTGCTGGGATTACAGGCATGAGCCACCACACCTGGCCAAAATATACTCTTTAATATGGCCAAATAACTGCTAATATTCCAGAATTCCTTATAACCCCTAAATCCAGCATTCCAAAATATAGTTTGGAATGATTCCTTTTCCTCAAAGAGAATAATATTGTTAAAGATATTGTGGAAGTAATAATGTTGAAGATAGTAAATTGCTGGCTTCTTTGAGCTTTATTAATACTGCGAACAATAATTAACATTTAGTTTATTTCCATTTATATATTCTAACATGGGGGCAGGAACTATGACTTATTCATGACTATAAATCCTAGCACTAGGTAGGTATTTCCTAAATGTTTAAAGAAACTCATTTATATGCTGCTGTAGTGTCCTTTTAAACAGATATAATTATAAATTATAATACAGTATTAGTTGAATTTCACTATGAAAATAAAGCTCCTACTAAAGTGAAACATCAATACTCATCTTACACCATGAGAGAAAAATAGTAAAAGTAGCTTTTTGAATGTCACGGAACCAGCTGAAATGACACTAAACGAAGCTGGAAAAATTCACATCTCTTACACAGTTAATTAAAAAAAGAAAACTGTCAGTAAACCTCTTACATTTCATCTCTTTATTTTAGGGTTACTTGACATATAAAATTTCAAAAAACACACAAAAGATGAAATTCGTAGTATTAAGAAAGTTTTTGCTTTCTTTTCTTTTTTTTTTTGTTGAGACAGGGTCTCTGTCACCCAGGTTGGAGTGCAGTGGCACAATCACAGCAGCTAACTGCAGCCTCAACCTTCTCCTGGGCTCCAATAATCCTTCCTCCTCAACCTCCTGAGTAGATGGAACCACAAGTATGGGTCACTATGCCCGGCTAATTGTTGTATTTTTTGGTAGAGACTAACTCTCACTATGTTGCCCAAGCTGGTCTCAAACCTCTGGGATCAACTGATTCTCCTGTCTCAGTCTCCCAAACTGCTGGAATTACTGGTATAAGCCCCTACGTCTAGCTCCTTTCTTTCCTTTACTTAAAATGGAAACAAACTCTAAAAACCACCGAAGATACAAGCAAGGGGGGTATGATGGGCAGGAAGAATCAAAAAAGAAAATAAAAGCAAAGCAATAAACATAAAAGTTAGTGAAAATATGAACTGAAGATTAATATGACTTTCCAAGACATTCATTGACAAAATGTTATGTCTAAACTAAATCTTTAAAATGTTTTGATTTTTTTTTCATTTTCAATAAAAGATATTAAGGTAAAAACTAAATCTTAAAAGAAGAACTTTCCAACTATATATTTGGAATTACTGGATAGAAATAAAATATCTATCTGCAGTTGTTACTGCTGTAACTAGTAATTTAAAAACAATTTTGCTGGCTTATTCTACAGTATTTTTCATCTTCAGTATTTCTGGAAGTTCTTAGCTTCTAGAGGAATAAATGCTAAAATGTTACACTTAATCATGTTTTCTTCTAGAAGAATGTTTACTCTTCATTTTTAAAGAAGATAACTTCTATAATAGTTATAAACGTTCCTGTTTTTTTTAATAACATTTTTCATTAAACACCATGGTTCCTTGAACTCATTACTGAGCTACAATATTTTAAATCCTGATGATCTGTAGCATATAAACCGAGGGCTCTGTGTTGCCTAGCAAAAATAGGTCTATTTCTGTGCATACAAACTAGTCACATCTAAATAACGGGCCTTAAAATGGATTTTTTAAAAAGTCTGGGAACCTTGGTCGTGTCAGTGTATTTGGCTGGCCTGTGAACAGCCAATCAGAAGAGCCACCTGTGCAGACCCTGCCCTGAGAAGCATCCCTTCCACGACTTGATTTTTCTCGCGTGGGCTCCGGAAGGGCTGGCACACCCGCGGCGGGGCAACACAGGCCAAGTCCTGAAAACCGGCTCGCCCTGGTGCCTAATACCTGCGTCGGAGGGCAGCACGGTGAGCGGGACATCCTTGGTTTCGATTTTTACAGAAGGCTCCAGTAAGGACTGCATTTTAATAGGCACTGGTGTCAGGGGCACCTTGGTCAACCTTATCAGCTCCGAAGGCGGAGGCCCCTGAAATTGGATCCGGGCCCCCGGGGGGACGGTGTGCAGAGTCAAAGGGATCCTGAGGTCTTGCTGGTGCGGCCCAAAGGCGCTGGACGGCGCGGCCAGGAGGAACTCCTTGCTGCCCTGGCCCAGGCCATTGGACGCGGGCTCCGGGCTGGCTCCGCCGTCCTCGCCGAGACTCTCAGGCTCCTCCGTTTTGACGACCCCTTCTCGGACGCCCGCCAGGCTCTGGCCTTCCCCGCCACTCGCCGCGTCCCGCATGACCTCGTTCCTCTCCGGCTCGTCCTTCCTCTCGGCCCCTTGGCCGCAGTCAAGAGCCACCCTGGAGGCTCTAGGGCCCGCCTCGACGGCTCTCAGCGGTCCCGCCGACGGGGGCAGGTCGCACCCGGGCTCCGGCTTCTCGGCCTTGACGTGCAGCGCCCAGGGCTGCGCCGGGTGCGCCTCGGGCCTGCAGGGGGCGCCCTCG
>NW_007245952.1:493994-503648 GCF_000164805.1 Carlito syrichta
AGCGGGACGCAGCGGACGCGGCGGGTTCACCCGCGGCAGTTGGCGCGGCTGAGGCGGCGGCGGCTCCGGCCTGGCTCTCTCCATGGAGGGGCGGGGGACGCCCCCAGCCTGGTCCCGCCCGGATTGTGAGCTCAGCCGTTTGTTGGCGACCTGCCCCCTCCCCCTTTCGGTTAAGACCCTTCCAAGACCTTTGCTACCCAGAACCCTACGCGGCTCGAAACGCAGCCGTCTGTCTCAGCCTCGCCCAATCACAAGCGTCCGGGAACCCCCGGCCCGCCAATCGCAGGCGTGCTCTCCAGCACCGCCCGCCCTCCGCTCTCGCCTCGTGCCGAGACCTCGAATCACCCACGCTGGCTGGGGCTGCGGTACCTGTTGACCATTTTCCCCTTCTGACTCTCCCTCTCTTCCGTAGTTCTCTTCCGGCCGTTGTCCCTAGTTACCCCTCCCCCGCCCGCTGCTCCTGACAATGGCGTTGCCCAGGAAACGGTGCGGTTCCATGCCACTGACATCCAGGGGATACAGTCGTGAGTCTCTTAAGCTGGCTGGGAACAGGGCGTTGTGCACGTGCCCTGCCGGCCAGAATACACTGTCATGAGCATCAGCAGGTCCTTGGGCTCTTTGTCAGGGGATATGGGGGAAATGTTGCAACTTACCCTTAACTCATTCGTTGATGTTACTGGGAAGGATCTTTGACTTTGTGCAGTTACTGTTACTAAACTTTCTATTTGTTTATTTTCAGAAACGAAGTCTTGCTATGTTGTCCAGGCTGGTCTGTGAACTCCTGGCCTCAAGCGATCCTCCCACCACAGCCTCCCAGAATGCTAGGATTACAGGTGTGAGCTACTGGTGCCTGGCCTACACTTTTAATTAATGAGTCACCAGATCCTGTGCATCCTACTTTCAAAATACATCTCAAAATTCATCCACTTGTTTGTGCCTCTACTGCCATTACCTTGGTCCAGGCTTCCACCATCTTTCACCTTGATAATGCCCTGTAAATGGTCTCCCTGCTTCCATGTCTTGCCCCACTACTCTCCAACTGCCAGTCATCTTTCAAAAACACAAATCTGGTAATCTCATACCCCTTTTCTTAAGTCTTTTCATGGCTCCCCACTGACCATGGGATAAAGGTCTAAAATCTTTGGCAAAGCCTACAAATCCCTGAATGGCCTGTGCTGTACCTACTACTACTGCTCACCACGGTAGCCTTGCCTCTTTGGGCTTCAGCTGCATTGGCTCCTTAGCATTCTGTTGCTACCACAGGACCTTTGAGTATGCCTGGGCAGGTTATTCCTTTCTTTGTTTCAACTCCTGCTCATTTTTAAATAGCTCCACTGGCACTTCTTCAGAAATGCCTTCTCTGGCTCTGAACATCAGGTCAGATCTCCTTTATCCACTTATGACTCCATTATTTCGTTTAGAGCACTTACCATGATTTGTAATTATGTTTATGCAATCACTCTACTCTCCCATTTGACTATCTCCCACTTGACTGTAAAGGCCTTGAGATCAGAGTGTTGGCATTTTGCTCATCACTGAATTCCTGATGCTGACCATTGAGCCTGGCATATAGTGAGTATTTTGGCAGCTCATGCCTGTAACCCCAGCACTTTAGGGGCCAAGGCGAGAGGATTGCCTGAGCCCATGGGTTCAAGACTAGCTTGGGCAACTTGGTGATACCTTGTCTCTACAATAAAATAAAATAAGATAAAAAATAACCAGGCTGGTGGTGCACACCTGTGGTTCCAGCTACTTGGAAGGCTGAGGCGGAAGGATCGCCTGAGCCCAGCAGGTCAAGGCTGTGGTGACCATGATCATGCCACTGCACTCCAACCTGGATGACAGAGTGAGACTCCAATTCAAAAAAAAAAAAGAGTAAATGAATAGAGACTGCCATTGTCTAATAATGAAAGAGTAATAATCACTACCTATATTAAGCACTTCTTACTCTTATGCTAGATACTGCTCCAAATCCATGCCAATGTTTATGCCTTTCCTTTTACTGGGATGTTTATTTCCAGTAAACATCACCAAGAAAAACAAGAAATCCTGTTTTCACAGGATTTCTTTCTTTTTTTTTTGAGTTGGAGTCTCACTCTGTCGCCCAGACTAGAGTGCAGTGGCTGCTCCCGGCCACCGCAGCCTCGACCTGCTGGGCTCCGGCGATCCTTCCGCCTCAGCCTTCCAAGTAGCCGGAATTACAGGCATGTGCTACCACACCCAGCTGATTTTTTAATTTATTGTAGAGATGAGGACTTGCTGCCCAGGCGGGTCTCGAACCCACGGGCTCAGGCAATCCACTCACCTCAGCCTCCCAAAGACCGGGATTACAGGCTGAGCCACCGATTCCGGCTTTTCACAGGATTTCTAAATGACATTCTGCGTTTCTAAATGACATTCTGACCAAAAGCTATATATTTATCCTGAGTAGGTGACTTTTGCAGCTGAGTTGGAATCTCACTCTGTGGCCCAGACTGGAGTGCAGTGGCACAATCACAGCTTACTGCAGCCTCCACCTCCTAGGCTCAGGTGATCCTTCCACCTCAGCCACCTGAGTAGTGGAACTACAGGCACCATGCCTGGCTAATTTTTAGATTTCTTATTTTGTAGAGATGAGGTCCTGCTGTGTTACCTAGGCTGGTCTTGAACTTCTGGGCTTAAGCAGTTATCTTGCTTTGGCCTCCCAAAGTGCTGGAATTACAGGTGTGAGCGACCACACCCAGCCCCAATTCTCTTTCTAATCCTCTGTTGTTAAATGTGGTAAACAGGTGTTTTTATACCTGGCAGGTAGACAGTGTCTCCCAAACTGTTTAATCTCAGAAAGCTTTTATTCCCGTAAAAACTACTGAAGAGCTTTTGTATATGTGGATTTTGCTTATCGATATTTACCATATTATAAATAAAAACTGAAATTAAAAAATGTATTTAACACATTTTAATTAAAAATTTTTTTCAAAAATTCAAAGAGCAGCATTGTGGATCTAATATCTGGCTTAATAGAAAAATTAAAAAATAAAACAGCTGTATTCTCATACTAGTTTTTTCATTCAGTCTGTTTTGATTCCTGTGTTATGTAGGCTCTGGAAGACTACCGTACTCTCATGGGAGAATAAAGTAAAAAGAGCAAATATTGTATTATACAAGAGGGGACCCAAAAAACCTGGAATTTTTATTTTTGTATTCTTACATGTTTAAACTTTAGTTACCTCTAAATTACTCTCTGTTTGATGCAGTATACCTATTGAGATGCTTTTTCCACTGCTCAAAACAGTTTTTAACTTGTAGATTTTGATGCCCTTTAGTGCTCCTGCCATCTTTTGCTTCACCTCCTCCACACTGGCAAAACGTTTTCCTTTATGGACTTTTTTCATGCAGGCAAACAAAAAACAGTTGCTCGGGGTGAGACCAGGTGAATAGGGAAGGTGGGACATGGAAACCATGCTATTTTTGGTCAAAAACTACAGTATACTCAGAACGATGTGGGCAGGTACGCATGTAAATCACCCTTTATGAAATGGGCAAATGCATTGGAAGACTCTCCACCAAAAGAAAAAAGAAAAAAAAAAATTCACTGAACCTGAATGCAGCCTCTCAAAACAATGCTAGCTGATGACAACGGGTTCTTAGAACACTTACTTAGTGGAGGAAGCCTGTACTACAAGGGCCTGCCTCCCAAAAGATAACTCCAGTTTTGTTTTATTTGTTTTTTTTTTTTTTAGTCCTCCCCTCATAATTATTCCAAGAGTAGTGTTAATCTAGCAGATTCTCTGAAAGAGTCACTTTGAGAACCACTAAACTGAGGACTAAATGAAAGAGCCAAGTGTATGCATAAGCAAAAACTCATAAAAGAAGCAGACAAATCAAGTTGGTGTTGCTACTGTGCAGGATTTTAGTCCATGTTCTAGTCTGAATTGTCAAAAATTAATTGGCAATATATGCATGGGTTTATTTCTGAATTCCCTGTTCTGTTCCCTCAATTTATATACCCTACTTTATGCCAATGCCATATTCTTGATTACTGTGGCTTTATGATAAGTTTTGAAATTAGGTCAAGCAAGTTCCTGATGGTGCTGTGACTATGATTGTTTTCTCAATTTCCCTTCTAGTTGGCTATATGTTGATTTTCATATTTTCATGCCTTATTGCACTGGCTGGAACCTCCAGTCCAAGTTAAATATAAGTGGTGAGAATGGACATTTTTGATTTGTACCCAGTCTTAGGAAGAAAACATTCAGTTGTTGACCTTTAAGCAAACGGGTAGTTGTAGGTTTATATATCAAATGAAGGAAGTTTCCTTCTATTTCTAGTTGTTTCATATCATAAATAGTAGTTCAGTTTTATCAAATACTTTTTCTGCATCTATTGAGATGATTATATGGCTTTCTCTGTTATTCTCTGGGGCAGCAAAACTTTTCAGAAAGGGCTGTATAGCAAATAATTTTCATTTTGTGAGCTCTGTAAATTATAAAGGAACAGGAAATGTTATTTATTTAATGATGGAAACCTACCTGCAATTATTTTCAATAGATTCCTTGTAATGCATTAGTTGAGTAGTGTCTCTGTAAATTCATCCCCAGAACCTTAGAATATACAACCTTTTTTGGTAATAGGGTGTTGGGAGCCAGCCTTGGAGACCCACCTGATTGACAGGGTCCTGGTGTGCCGAAGACCCCGGGCTGCAGGGCGAGCCCAGGAAGCTGAGGCCCTTCTGTCTTCCACCTTTACTGTTGGTACAGCCGAAGAATTCTGTGCAGTCGTGGAAGAAGAAAATGGCATGTTTATGTGAAGTACTCACAGCTAACCTGGGAATGTCATGGTTCATTTTCCATTTCCCACTGTGCCATTTGGCCTTTTCTAACGTATGTAATGGTTAAACTCTGAAGAACATAAAGAATGCTTTCTTTCACTTGGTTACAAGTTACTAGATATTGCTTGAGTAATAAATGATATAAGTATATTCACTCCCTATTTGATTTAGAATTATGTAGTTTAGTGTTTAGACATAAAGTTTTTTAGAAGCACAAGTTTATAGTAAGTTCATTATGAATTCATTATAAGTTCTAACACTTATCTAGGAGTTATGTAGGTGATTTATAACACTGTTTTCACAGATTTAGGATGAAGATTAATCATTAAGGTTTTTACTTAATTCAATAGTTAAAATTCTAAGTTAATGTTTATAGAGTGGGCTTTCACTGAATTCATAATATACCAATTGGATACTTTTATGCTAAATTAACTAAAGCCAGAAAGCAACCTTGAGAGCCTGGGAAACATCACTAAAAGTTTCTTTTGAGTTTTCTTTAGAAATAAACACTGCAGGATAAGAGAAAAGTAATGAAGACACCTGGACAAGAGAGGCGATTACGGAGCTTTGAAGATCATAGAAGCCTCAGAAAGAAAACTCCTGATACATGGAGAAATGTGCACTTGGAAGCTTTCTTGAGACATTTCAAGGACTGTAATTTGGGACTTTGGACTAAAACTATCATTTTTGGCTTTATGAAAAAGACTTATTGACTAAAAGCAGATAGTGTTCTTGGCTTGTTTGTTGCTTCTAGACCACTAGATGGTAGTAACTTTTAAAGGATACGTACATGAAGGAATTTTGTCTTGCCCCTTTATAAATGGTATAAAAGCTTTCTGTTAACTAACATTAAATGTCTTCTGTCCTGCAGGTCTCTGGCCTGCAAGCAGGTGTCCAAGTATATTATTTTCATCTTTCGCCTAGCCCATCTCTCATTCAGGAAACCTCACACCCTTGTGGGAGAGGACCCCCGCAATAGGGTCTCTGAAGATGTAATTAATTAAGGATTCAGATGGAATCATGCTAGATTTGGGTATGATTTGTGTTCTTATAAGAAGAGGAGAGGATACAGAGGAGAAGACAATGTAAAGATGGAGCACAGATTGGAGTGATGCATCTGCAAGCCAAGGCTTGCTGGGAGCCACCAGAAATTTGGAAGGAAGCATTGAAGAGGTTTTTCCCTCAGAGCCTCCAAGAGGAACCAGTCTGCCTATACCTTGGTTTTAAACTATTGATCCCCAAAACTGGGGAGAATTAATTTCTATTGTTTTAAGCCACCCACTTTGTTACAGCAGCCCTAAGAAACTAATACATTCCCCTTTCTTCTCTTTCTTTTCTTAACAGAAATGTACATCAAAGAGTTTTGGGTTTAGTTCTTTTTTATGACTGCTACAACCTCATTGACTAAGGCCTAGAGGAGCATTTCCCTTCCATGGTTGATGTATTTATTCATTATATAAATATTTACTGAATCCTTGGAATGTTCCAAGGGTTCCAAGTCCTATATCAGGCTCTAGGAATATAACAGGGACTAAGATAAATGAGGCCTCTTTTCTTTTACAATTTGCCCTTTTACAAAGAAATGTTAAATTCATACCAAAACTGCCCAAAGTCATAACAGGGCCCCTAAAGGAGGTTGGTTAAAGTGATCCCATTAGAGCAGTGTTATGGACTGAATGTTTGTGTCCTCCCAAAAGCCACACACTGAAGCCCTAACCTCCAATATGTCTGTATTCGAAGACAGACCTCTAAGGAAGTAAACGAGGTTAAAATAGGGTAGGAGGCCTTGATATAGTAGGATTAATATCTTTATAAGAAGAAACTCCCTGGCTCCCCTGTCCTCCTTCCAATATGCACCAAGGAAAAGCCAACTGAGGATATCCTGAGAAGGCAGGTGACTACAAGGCCAGGAAGGAAGCCTTCGGTAGAAACCAACCCTGCCAGAACTTGATGTGAGACTTTCAGCTTCCAGAACACTGAAAAAATTAATTTCTATTGTTTAAACCAACTAGCCAGTGGTATTTTGTTATGGCAGCCCAAGGAAACTAATACAAATAGGAATAAAATATTCAAAGTAATTGATGGAAAGGGAGTGCTTTTCATCCTAAAAGATTATAAAATGAATTTAATTAAACTTACATAAGGTTGGGGTGCAAAAGTAATTGTGGTTTTCGCATTGTTGAAATTTGCTGTTTGATATTGGAATATATTCTTAAGTAAATGTGGTTATGTTATACATCATTTTAATGTGCATTTCTCTATGTTTTTTTGCTAATGATTTACTACTTGATGTTTATATTTATTTTAGACTGTGGAAATGATGTTAGACAAAGAGCAAATTCAGTGATTTTCTTATTCGAGTTCAAAATGGGTCATAAAGCAGCAGAGACAACTCACAACATCAACAACGTGTTTGGCCCAGGTATTGCTAATGAACATGCAGGGTAGTCGTGGTTTTGCAAAGGAGACCCTTGAAGATGAGGAGCGTAGTGCCCAGACATCAAGAGTTGACAGTGACCAATTGAAAACATTCATGGAAGCTGATTCTCTTACAACTATGTGAGAAGTTGCCAAAGAGCTCAGCATCGACCATTCTGTGGTCATTCAGCATTTGAAGCAAATTTGAAAGGTGAAAAAGCTCGATAAGTGGGTGCCTCATGAGCTGACCAAAAAAAATTTTTTTTAATCATCATTTTAAAGTGTTGTCTTACCTCATTCTATGCAACAACGAACCCATTTGTCCATTGGATTGTGATGTGTGATGAAAAGTGGATTTTTATACAATAGCTAACAATGACCAGCTCAGTGGTTGAACAGAGAAGATGCTCCAAAGCACTTCCCAAAGCTAAACTTGCAGCAAAAAAAGGTCATGGTCACTGTTAGGTGGTCTGCTGCCAGACTGATCCACTACAGCTTTCTGAATCCCAGCAAAACCATGACATCTGAGAAGTGTGCTCGGTAAATCAACGAGAGGCACCTAAAACTGCAGCGCCTTTAGCCAGCATTGGTCAACAGAAAGGGCCCGATTCTTTTCCATGACAACACCCAGCCGCACATTGCACAACCAACACTTCAAAAATTGTTCGCCTCATCTGCCATATTCACCTGACCTCTCGCCAACCAACTGCCACTTCTTCAAGCACCTCCACAACTTTCTGCAGGGACAGTACTTCCACAACCAGCTCCAGGATGCAGAAAATGCTTTCCAAGAGTTTGTCGAATTCCAAAGTACAGATTTTTATGCTACAGGAGTAAACAAACTTATTTCTTGCTGGCAAATATGTGTTGATTGTAATAGTTTCTATTTTGGTTAGTAAAGTGTGTTTGAACCTAGTTATAATGATTTAAAATTCACAGTCTGAAAGTGCAATTACTTGTGCACCATCCTAATATTTAAGAACTTTTAGGTTTTAATTGCCACTACATGCTAAGTCTTAGAACAAACAAAGAATGAATCAATTCTAATTTATTTTTTAATTGGGGAAGTACTAATTTTCCCCAGTGTTAATTTTTTTTATGGAGGAACAGGGCCTTTTTTTTCTTTTTGGACTTTCCATGTAGACAGTTTAGTTGATTCATCTCTAGTTTCAACAGAGCATTATCTTTGGTCTGCACAAGTTTCTGTATTAGTAGTTTCTTATTGTTGTAGGAAATTACCCAATGTAGTGGTTTAAAGCTATACAAATTTTTTAGTCTTACAGTTCTGAAGGTTAGAAGTTCAAAGTGGATTTTATGGGTCTAAAACCAAAGTGTCTCCCTCAGGCAGCTGTCCTTCTTCTGTAGGTTCTAGGGAAGAATCTATTCTCTGACCTTTACAGTTTCTAGAGACTCACATTACTTGGCTCATGTACCGTCTTCCATCTTCTAAGCCAACAGATGCATCACTTTGACCCCTGCTTCCAACCTTACTTGTTCTTCTCTGGTTCATCTAAATTCCTCCTCCAGATCGTAAGGAGCGTTGTGATGATATTGGACCTGCCCAGGTAATCCACAATAGTGCCCCTATCTTAGGATCCTTAACTTAATCACTTGTGTGAAGTCTCCTATGCCCTGTAAGGTAACATGGTCATACCTTCCTGGATTAGTACATGGACATCTTTGGAGGGACCGTACCGTTCTGCCCACCACAGTCCTATTCCTGTTGTATTTTGTTATTTTACTTTATGGTTTTCCTCTTTATTCACTGTGCCTGTTTTTATTCCAATTCTACTCTCCCTCATTCCCATGCCCTAGGCACCCACTGTAGTGTGTTTAATGTGTGCCCTTGGTTATATATATACCACTGAATGATCCTCAGGGTTTGATATATGTATGCATTTGTGTTTCAATTTACACATATTGCCAGGCACTATGGCTCATGCCTGTAATCCCAGCACTTTGCAGGGGCCAAGGCAAGAGGATTGTTTGATCCCAGGAGTTCGAGACCAGCCTAGTGAGACCCCATCTCTACAAAAACTCAAAAAATTAGCCAGGCATGGTGATATATGCCTGTAGTCCCAGCTACTCAGGTGGCTGAGGTGGCAGGATTACCTGAGACCAGGAGGTTGAGTCTGCAGTGTGTGGTCGTGCCACTACACTCCAGCCTGGGCGACAGAGTGAGACCCCAACTCAAATAATAATAATAACAACAAAATTTCACATATTATCTTAGATATAGAATATGTTTCTTTTTCACTTAACATAAGTTTTTTTAAAATTTATTTTTGCTTATTTATATTTTCTACAGTGGATGTGTTCATTAATTTTTTTGTTTTTTTTTTTTTTTTGAGTTGGAGTCTCACTCTGTCACCCAGACTGGAGTGCAGTGGCCGCTCCCGGCCACTGCAGCCTCCACCTGCTGGGTTCCT
>NW_007245952.1:503668-530658 GCF_000164805.1 Carlito syrichta
CCCGGGCAGGTCTCAAACCCGCAGGCTCAGGCAATCCACTCACCTCAGCCTCCCAAAGCGTGGAATTATAGGCTGAGCCACCAAGCCCGGCTTTTTAGTTGTTTTTAAAGTGAACAATTGACAGGTTTTTTGCATGTTCACAACGTTGTACAACAGTCACCACCATCTGATTCCAGAACATTGATAACATCCCCAAAGGAAAACACAAATCTATTAGTATTCACTCCCATTCTTCCTACTTTGGTCCCTAGAAACTACCCACTAAACTATTTTCTGTCTCTAGGAAGCATAGTCTTTACTTCTCTGATGATGGACTCCTAGGGTGCCTGCAGTGAGCTCTTATCACAGCAGCATTGTCATGGACACGTTCCCTACAAGTTTGTATGACAGTTTCTCATGAGATGTAACCTTCCTTAAACTTTTTAAAAAACATGTTTGTTTATTTGTTTTTGACATGGTTTTGTCCCATCTCCCAGGCTGGTGTACAGTGGTGCAATCGTAACTCACTGCAGCTCCATCTCTCGGGCTCAAGCAATCCTCCCAAGTAGCTGGGACCACAGGCACATGCCACCACGCCCAGCTAATTTTAAAATTTTTTTTATAGAGGTGGGGGGTCTCAGTATGTTGCAGACACTGGTCTTAAACTACTGGCCTCAAACAATCCTCCAATCTTGGCCTCTCAAAGCACTGGAATTACAAGCATGAACCATTACACCTGGCCAACAACACTTGGTTTTATTCATTAAATTTTGCCAACCTTATGTAGAAGTATATGATTGGCATTTCAATTTGCACTTCCATAATCATTAGAAAGTTTGAGCATCTCTTCATAAACCTTCAACTTTCTCCATCCAATAAAGTGTATGTTCAAACCATTTACCATTTTATTGTCGTGTTTCCTGCTTTTTCTGTGTTGATTTGCAGAAGTCTCTTATTTATTAGTCAAACATTGCAAATGTCTTTTTCTTGTCTGTGTTTCATCTGTTAACTTGTCTCTGATATCTTCTGTTGGGCAGAAAATTTTAATGTGGTCCAAATCATCATTTTTTCACCCATATTTTGTGCTTTGAAGATCTTGCTTAAGAAATCATTTCCCACCCAGGCTCTCAAAGACTTATGTCTTCTTCTATTACTTCTATAATCGTACCTTTTATATGTAAGTCCTTAATCTGTATGATGTTTTCCTTTATGTATGAGATAAAACAAAGATCCAAGTTTATCTCATGTAGTAATCTAGTTATCCTAACATCATCTAACAATCCATATTTTCTCTGCCACTTTAATCTTCCTCTCTAGGATATATCAAGTACCTTATAAAGAAGTCACATGGAGAGAACGGCAGCCTCCGCCAGCAGCCATGAAAGTGATTCATGCTGGAAGCAGATCCTCTAGCCCCAGTCAAGACACCTTTATATCACTGAAGCCCTAGCAGACTTCTCTTCCTCCCCTCCCCTCCTCTCCCCTCCCCTCCCCTCCTTCCCCTCTCATCTCCTCTCCCTCCCTTCCTTCCATCTCACTCTGTTGCCCATGCTGGAGTGCGGTGGCACAATCCCAGTTTGCCACAACCTCAATCTCCTGGGCTCAGGTGATCCTCCCACCTCAGCCTCTCAAGTAGCTAGGACTATAGATACATGCCACCATGCCCAGCTATCTTTATTATTATTATTATTTGTAGAGACAAGGTCTCACTATGTTACCTAGGCTAGTCTTGAACTCCTGGGCTCAAGCAATCTTCCTGCCTCAGCCTCCCAGAGTGCTGAGATTATAGGTGTAAGCCACCGCACCTGGCCAGGACTTCTTAATTATAACTTCATGAGAGACCCTGAGCCAAAGCCACCCAGCTGAAGTACCCCTGAATTCCTGGCTTACAGAAACCATATGAAACAATAAATGCTTATTGTTGTTTTAAGTTACTAAGTTTGGGGATAATTTGTTTCACAGCAAAGGATAATTAATATAGTTTTAATACTGAATAAAGAGCAAGTGAAACTCTTTAGTCTGTCCTCAGTTTCCATGTCATTGCTTCCAGAAAAATCCAAGTAAGTTCTAGTTTTTCAAGGTTGGCATTCCCTAAAAAAAAAAAAAGAGTGAGATAGTTTATAAAGAAGGAAAATGGAATGGTCAGGTGTGGTGGCTTACTCCTGTAATCCTAGCACTTTGGGAGGTCAAGGTGGGAGTATTGCTTGAGGCCACAAGTTGGAGACCAGTCTGGACAACATAGCAAGATCCCATCTCTACATTAAATAAAAATAAAATAAGAGGCTAGCTAAGCTTTAAAGAACATTTTCCAGCCTGGGCAACATAGTAGATATTGTCTCTACAAAAAATCAAAAAATTATTCAGGCATGGTGGTGCATGTACCGGTAGTCCCAGCTACTCGGAAGGCTGACGCAGAAGGATCACATGAGCCCAGGAGGTTGAGGCTGCAGTAAGCCGCCACGATCATGCCACTCTACTCCAGTCTGGGTGACAGAGTGAGACCTCGACTCAAAAAAAAAAAAAAAAAGATATTAGGGGGATGGAAAGAGGGAGAAAGATACATGGAAAATAAACAAATATTCAAGGCCCCTTACATTATTTTTATTTTGTCCTTTGTTATCTGTTTTGACCAAAAGAGCATCTGATCACCTGGCTAAAAATGTATTTCTTGTATTTATATTATTTTGTTTCTCCTAACCACATATCACTGTTGGCGAAAGCAAGAAGGCTATGCAAGAAGTCACTCTGAGTGGGCTGGAGGCATGGGTCATGGAAAGAATTGTCAGATTTGAAAATTACTATGAGGGGGATGCAAAGTGTTGAGTGGAGTTTGTATTAAATACTCTTTAAGGTTCACTCATTCCTGATTTAGAGATGTTTGTCCTTTGCCTGATAAACTTCTACTTACTCTTTAAGGCCCCAGCATAAATGTCCCATTCTCTTAAAAGCCATCACTAGTTATTCTGGGTAGAGTAAAACATTTATATATGCTTTGACGCTTTCTATAGACTTCTGTTTTAACACTCATATTGGAAAAGGGGTATGGCGAACACCATTGGTTACGTACCCTCTAGCCATACCCCCTTTTCCTTGTTAACACAACCCTGATTTTGTTTTTGAAGGCACCATTTGTCAGAAAGTGATATAGAGGTGGGCATGTAACCCAAGTTCTATCCACCGAGACAGAAGGAACAGTCTGTTGGATGCTTCTGGTGAAAAAATATTCCCTAATAAAATAGAGAGTAGGTATAAAGATATCACTCTTTTCTGTTCATCTCCTTCCTTTCTGCTTTAAATGTTGTAGTGGGAGAACATGATGTCTGGTACCACAGCAGTCATTTTGTGAACATGAGGAGGGGTCTCTCTCTCTCTCTCTCTCTCTCTCTCTCTCTCTCTCTCCTCTCTCTCTCCCTCTGATATACTGTGAATTGTGAAGCAGAAGAGTTAAAAGTGTTCTAGTTCTTAATGGCATACTTGAGCTACTGAATAGGTCCTGTGATATAAGTACATTTCCATAGTGTTCAAGTTTTCATTAGTGAAGTTTCCATTTATTTGCAACTAAAAGCATTCAAATTTATGGGAAAAAGAACAAAAATATCATTCATAGAATGCTTATATCATGCTTTAACTTTTAAAAAATATGTTTGGTTCCCTGAATTGTTAGGGCAAGGGCCTTGCTTTAATTAACTGCTAGCAGTTCATAAGTCTCTGATTTTAAATGGTTGCTTAAGAAGTGTTTGTGGAATGAAGGAATCAATGAATGAATGAACAAGTGAATCCACAGATCAACATGATGCTCTTACTGGGAAACAGTATAGAAAAACTGGCTAAAAATTTTAGCTCTTGTATTGCATTCCTGGCTTGCTATCTTAGCTCCACCACTTACTATGTGACCTCGAATAAGTCAATCTCTGTAAGATGTTTCCTCAGTTATAAAATGAGGAGATAGCAGTATATACTTAAAGTAATTATTGTGGGGATTCTATGTAAAGGGCTCACCATAGAACCTGGCACCTAATAAATACTCAGCAGGTTGGCCATTATTACTGAAGAAGAATAGAGAACAACCAGCAGTGATTCCAAATTGTTGAACCTGGGCGACTGAGAAAATGAAGATAAATCTGACCCAAATTCAGTGTGGAAATGGCAAAGCTGGTGTTCAACTTCAGGCATGTGTAAAGCAAAGCCTAAATATGGCTAGAAAGTGAAGACATATTGGTTCTGTTTATACAGATAAAGTTACCCTACTGGGTTCCGATTTGCATTACAGTTACTCATCCAGAGAGTCTATAATAAAGAATTGTGTTTTACAAATATAGTAACTTAAATAGGAAGGTAACTTTTGGATTGTGTCCATGATGAGTCAGATCCAAGGGGGTGAGAGTGGCTGAGATTTTGCCTGAGAAGCTGTTTTCATGTAGTAATCTTCAAAAACAAAATATCATGGATAAAAAAGATTTCCTTAAATGGTGTAAATGTGTCTCAGTGAGGTGATGTAATTCAGCCTCTGAAATCCTTTAAATTCTCTTCCCAATTTGACATTTCTTCAGAGACTACTATCCAACAGAGGAAAACTTTGCCAGAAATATTTAGAGGGGAAATTCTGTGTATTAGCCTTCAAGGAACCATGTTTGTTCCCCAAACAGCCAGAATGAGTAATAAAAATCAAGCACAAGTAGTAGTGTTTGTTATTCACTTTTTTCCATTGCTAAAATAAAAGAAAAGATCTCATTGAACTCAGATTAGGAAATAATTCTTTCCAAGCAAATAATTCATGAGTTACTTACTGGATTTTCTTCTATCTCTAATTTCCACTGCATGGGAATGAATAACAGTATAAGTCACACAGAAAGTCAATTCACATTCCAGATTCCATTTTTGGATGGGCATGAAGATTTCAAATTCTTTTATTCAATAAAGCGGCCCAGTCACTGGAAAGAATTAAATTGAAATATCTGCCTGCATCAATCTCCCTAGCAACATATTGTCCCTTCAGGGCCAAATCATGATGGCCTGCTCACTATGCAGCCCTGTAAATAAGTCCCAGTCATGTGGTGAAACATGTACTTCATTGGACATGACTCTGCCTCTGTATCAATAATAATATCTTTATAGTATTTCAAGACGTCTTCAAGCCTTGCCTTTTCTAAAAAGGATTAAAGCTCCTTGTGATTTAGGAGCTCAAACATTTTTATGGACAGCAGATCTTTTTTTCTTTTAGTATCCAGCTCTTGCTTTTAATCAGCACTGCATGTCTGAAATATCAAAACAGATTCTCAGTTGGCTTAGCCACCTCTGGGTTTTCTTCACCCTTACTCACCATTCACACACAGCCAGATTGTTATTATTTTTAAACATCATTAGATAGATCTAGATCAAGTCCATAGCTTGTACTTAGTGTCCTTAAGTCTCATTTTTGTCTCTTATGACTTGCCTCCTACTTCCTGCTTTCCATCTTTCTGGGGGTCTTGACGTGCCCCTCAATCCGCTTTGCATATATCACTCACACCCCTGAATTCATCTGAAATGTCATCCTATTCTCTCCCAGCTAAATGTTTATGGAAAATGTTCATCCATCATTAAAATTCAAAGATTCCAGAAACCCGTGAGGCAAGCTGGCTTTTGACTTCATTATCAGGTCTCAGTTTAAATACTACTTCCTCAAGGACCATGTCAGGGACTATCCCCAGCACCCCCACTCAGGGCAGGGGCTCCAACCGCTTCACAGCACTTTCCACACCTGCCATCATGTCTGTCTTTCCCAGCTCCACTGGGCAGGCACGGAGGCTACCTTGTTTGCTATCGCGTCCCCTTGTGCATGGTACCTAGTAGGAAATCAAGAAATACTTGTTCAGTGAATGAGGACGTTCATGGGATTGGAAGGAACAAGACCAAGTGGACTAGGAAACACATATCTAATTTCCCCTTTCTTTTCTCCTAACATCTTTTTCCAAGTCTTCCATCAACCACATCCTCGTAGTTTCTGGAACCTCTGCTAAGTAGAGAAAGAATGGTTGACTGAACATGTATGTCCTTTTAAGGACACACAATCAATGACCATTTAGAAATAAAATCCATTCACTCTGACATATGTAAGCAATGGCTCAAAAATGCAGAACAAATATAGTAATTACAGAGCCCTGTAATCATAAATTTATTCTAGAATAATAGCTCTAAATTCCATATGATATGTCCTAATGTTTATATCCACCTCAAAACCAAGACAGAAGCGAGCAGTCATTCCTGGAAGCATGCACACTACTCCAAGCCAGAAATTACATTAGCGTGGCTTAGAGGGGGAGAAGATTTTACCCCCTTCACCCTGAATCTCATTTACATAAAACGGCTCTAAGCACAAGTGAAGTGAGTCAGCATCAGGGAGGACAAACTGAAATGTGATTTTTATGCCAGAGGCAATTTTTTTTTTTTTAAATCGACCTGCAGTGAGCAAGTGATGCTCTAAATAATAGGCATTAAAAAAAAAAAAAAAAAGAAGCCAGTATCCAGTTAGGTCATAAATGCCTGTTGTGTGCTGTTTTTTGTTTATTTGTAATTGCAGTAAATTACACGTAACATAAACTTTACCATCTTAACCACTTTTTCTTTTTGAGTCAGCGTCTCACTCAGCTGTCTCCCATGCTGGAGTTAGGGGGCACACTCTTGGACACTGCAGCCTCAACCTACAAGGGGCTCAGGCGATCCCTCTGCCTCAGCCTTCTAAGTAGCTGGAACTATAGGCATGTGCCATCACACCCAGTTAGTTTTTTGATTTATCGTAGAGACAAGGTCGTGCCAAGTTGCCCAGGCTGGTCTTGAACCCCTGGGCTCAGGCAATCCTCTTGTCTTGGCCTCCAAAAGTACTGGGATTACAGGTATGAGCCATCTCACCCAACCTTAACCACTTTTAAATGTACAACAAAGGACTGTTAGGTATAATTACATTGTTGTGAACCAATCTCCAGAATCCTTTTTAGCCCATGAACCAAGCTCCATGCTTATTAAACAGCTCCCCATTCCCCTATCCCCTCATTCCCTGGCAACCACCATTTTATTTTTCTCTCTCTCTGGGAATTTGACTACTATAGGCATCTCATATGCATGCAACTACACAGTATTTGTCTTTTTGTGACTAGCTTATTTTATGTAGCCTACTGTCCTAGAGGTTCATTCATATTGTAGCATGTGCCTGAATTTCCTTTTTAAGGCTGAATGATATTGCATTGTGTATACATACATTTTGTTTATCCCTTCATATCTTGATGGATATTTGATTTGGTCCTCATTATAGTTATTATGAATAGTGCTGCTACAAACATGGGTGGACAGATGTCTCTCCGAGACCCTGTTTTCAATTCTTTGGGGTATATACCCAGAAGAGAAATTTCAGGATCATATGGTAATTCTATTTTTAAGTTTTTGCGAAATTGCCACACTGTTTTCCACAGAAGCAGCACCATTTTACATTCCCTGTGTGCAGAATTTTACAAAACAGTTCTGTGAGTTTCAAAGAAACCTAGGGCTTGCTTTTCCCATTCGGCGGCATTCTTTCTGGGGATTCTTATAGTGTCCTCTCTGTGGGTCCTCTATAACACCCACCATTTTTTCCCTGTAGTATATGAGGGGAGACTTCTCCTCCCAAAAAACAGAATTTATTTGTAAAAAATTAGCCCTTTGCCTGAGCTCACGGGTTGGAGACCAACCTGGGCAACTTGGTGAAACCGCATCTCTACAAAAAAAAAAAAAAAAAAACCAAAAAACCTAGCCCTGTCCTCTCAGTAAATCCTGCTTTCTCACTTAAAAAAACAATTAGCCAGGTGTGGCAGCTCACAACTGTAGTCCCAGCACTTTGGGAGGCTGAGACAAGAAGATTGCCTGAGTCCAGGAGTTCATGACCAGCCTGGGCAATTTGGTGAGACCTTGTCTCTGCAATAAATCAAAAAATTAGCTGGGTGTGATGGTACACACCTGTAGTTCTAGCTACTTGGAAGGCTGAGGTGGAAGGATCGCCTGAGTCCAGCAAGTCAAGGCTAGGATAGCTATGAGCATGCCATTACACTCCAGCCTGGGTGACAGAGTGAAACTTCGACTAAAAAAAAAAATTGTGTATTTATTCTTACATGTTTAAACTTCAGTTGCCTTCAAAGTACTCTGTTTGCTGCAGTATACCTGTTGAGACTCTTTTTCTTCTGCTTAAAACAGTTTTTTGTTTGTTTTTGAGTTGGAGTCTCACTCTTGTCATCCAGGCTGGAAGAGTGCAGTGGCATGCTTACCGCCACCACAGCTTCGCCTGCTAGTTTTTGTAATTTATTGTAGAGATGAGGTCTCACCAACTTGCCCAGGCTGGTCTCGAACTTCCTGGCTCAGGCAATCCTCTTGCCTCGGCCTCCCAAAGTGCTGGGAGTACAGGCTGAGCCACTGTACTTGGCCCAAAACAGTTTTTGAACTTGTCAATTTTGATGCCTTTTAGTGCTTCTGCCATTTTTTATTTCATCTCTTCCGTATCTGCAAAAATCGTTTCCCTTTGATAACTTTTTTTTCATCTGGGAAAACAAATAGAAAGTCATTCAGGACAAGGGTAGTAGGGAGGGTGGGGAATGGGGCTCATGCTGTTTTTCTGGTCAAAAACTGCAGAACACTCAGCACTCTGTAGGCAGGCACACTCATAAATCACCCATCATGAGATGGGCAAACGCATTGAAAGACTCTTAAAAAAAAAAAAAAAAATCACTGAAGCCAAACACAGCCTCTCACAACAATGCTAGCTGGTACACTGACACCGATGAGTTCCTACAACTCCTATAAGTTCCTCATAGTTGTCTTATCTTCTCCATTTTTCAGTATGCTCAGAGTAGGTAGGATCTAAGTTGAATTCTTCTCTTAGGACAGTGACCTGGTAAGTCTCCCAACTCCCCTGGCTGTCTGTACATAGTAACACAGCAAGCTATTGTATCTGTCATAGATATCTGATAAATAAAGAGAATAATGCCTCTCACCAGGAGGGCTGAGAGGATGAATCTAAACAATATATCTTAAATGCCTAGCAGGCACCAAGGATGTGGTACATGCTAATTATTTTATGAAGCAGAAAAGCGTTGTGGCTAAAAGTGTAGACTTTTCAAACCTATAAACCTCTGTTTATCATGTGTAAAATGGATTGTCTTGAGGATAAAAAGAGATAACTTATCAAAGGTTTATGCCATGTTACACAGCAGTTTACAAGGGCTCAGTGACAGTTATCTTTATTATAACCGGTTTATCGATCCATCTTAATTCAACATTAATCTATAACATTTCTCCTATCAGTGCATGCAAATGGTCAAATCATTCTGATTCATACTGACTCCCGTCAAATCATTCTGGCTCATCCGTGAACAACATTTTGGGCAGATCCCACCATCTTCTCGCTTTGATCATTTAAAGCTCAACTTCTGCAGTCCAGATCTGAGAATCTCAATCCTATGGAAACTCCATTTCCTCCTCCCTTTCTGTCACCCTGCTCCAGCACGGGCCAGGCCAGGGGCTTGGTGTGGGAGCTCCAGGGTCTGCTTATCCACTCTGCTCCCAACCAGCAGCTTGGGATGGGGGGGGGGGCGTCTGGTGCTGGGATCTCGGTGCCATTCCTGCCGGCGTGTGGGAGGCACAGGCTCTCCAGGTGAGTGACCTCTGGCCTGGTGCTGGGAGGTGCTCTCTCTTCCTGCCTTGGCGTGATGCCTGGGGGTCCTGAGCCGCTTCTACGCCACCCTGACCCTCTGTTGTTTTGAGGACCCCTTGGAGAGGAGCACCCTTGGCTCCCTTTCGCTATCCCAGCCTTGTCTGTCTCCAAACCGTCTCCAGGAGGGCTGACTTCACTTGGCCAGTGACCTTATGCCCAACTCCCAGCTCCTCCTCCCCTCTTAACCTCTGAGCTCCGTGTGGGGCTGATGGTGACCTTTCCAGGCCCCAAAGGGTGTCCCCAGCTTTCCTCAAGCACGCCGCCTCGCCGCGTCTGCCCATCCATCTGCCTGGCCGCTCCAGAAACCTCCCGGCGCGATGCCGTCGCGATCTCCACATTCGCACACGCTCCCAAACTCAGTGTTGGGCAAGGCGAGGGAGCATCTCAGGATGTAGGAACCCCCAGTGACTCTCCTGGTACCTTTCCACCGCGGCAGCTCCAGGAAATTTCAGATCCCCGGCTTCCGAGACCCCCGGAAAGTGAGGAAGCAGCCCTCCTTTTTGCCCACCTCCCACCGCCACTACTTTTCTGTCCACCAGGGGCGGGGATGAGGCAGGTGGTGGGGAAAAGAAGCACAGAGAGGGAAGGGAGGACCATCTCACCAGGAGTTCCCGCCAGGCTTCCTGCCCATCTTCCCCTCTTTGAATTCTATTTTCAGACACTGTGGGGGTGCGAGGAGGGAAGGAGGGTGGGCTGGGGAAGTTGGGAGGCGGATCAGGGCAACAGGACCCCTTAGACTGCCCCTGTATAACTCCTATTGGTTTCTGAGGCAGAAACTTCCAGTTGCCCCTCCAATATCATTCTCCCATTTTTTTCTAAATAAAAAAAGAAGCGTTATTGTTGGAGTTGGCCAAGTCCCCAGCGAAAGGAGCTACATTTCTCAGCCTCTTTTGCAGATACGAAAGACCAAAAATATGTCAGCAGAATTTGTGCAGCTATAGTAAAAACCCAATAAAGAGAGATGATGCAGGTGGAAGGTCTGACCTTTTTGCTCTCTTCCTTTTTCTTCTTCCTGCCCAGAACATAGATGCAATGGCAGGAGCTCCAACCATCAAAGACAGAAGCACACACCAAAGTTGCAGGACATAACTTCAGAGAGAATGCAGAATAAACAGTGTGACTTGTATTGTGCCTGGTTCAGAGCAGACGCTTGACAAATGGTCTCTGATATTAATGCTCAGCCCAGGGAAGTGCTTGGAGAATTCAGGCTTGACTTTTGATTTGTTCCTCTTCTCCAATACTTTTGTCTGTCACTGGAGAGTAGAGGAAAAATTGGAGCCAGATCTCATTCTGCCCCTGATTTCTTACATATTTTGAGCGTATCTGGTAATGTTAAGTGCTTCCTTTTCTCGCTGGCAAAATGAAAACTCTCCTGCAGAGAATCACCACTGCACCAGAATTTCATTTATTTTAATAGAGGGTCTCTTTTTGCCATGTAATACTGATTTTTCATTTATTGTAATGACATAAAGTTTCCCTTTCAAATAGATTCACTTAAATATAAAAAGTAGTTGGAAAAATGGACGAGAGACTTAAATATGTTTTTATAATACAGGATGCCTAGTGGCCAAAAAGAATAGGGAAGATGTAATGTGTCTCACGAGAGATTCACACACCGGCCACAGTGATGCAGCACATTTTTAAAAAGTGGGTTCTCACTCTGTGGCCCACGCTGGAATGCAGTGGCACAATCACTGCTACCTCAGCCTTAACCTCCTGGATTCAGATGATCCTTCCACCTCAGCCTCAAGTAGCTGGGACTACAGGTGTGGCCACTATGCCCAGCTAGTTTTTTTGCTTTTTTTGTAGAGACAAGGACTTGCTATATTTCGTTGGTTAGTTTGGAACTCCTGGGCTCAAACAATCCTCCCACTTTGGCCTCCCAAAGTTCTAGGATTATAGGTGTGAGCCACCTATGTATGCTTGCTTCCAGTGACAAGATTTAAAGAGAAGAGAGTTGACAGAATAATACAGCAGGCAGGGAGGAGAATGTGCCAGGAGAGTTCAATTGAAAATCACCGTCTTCTACCACCATCACTGTATAGTGCAAAACTTGATTAAAGGGGCATCTGAGAAGCATAAACAGAATAATAGAGTACAGTAAGACAGCACGTGGATATGACAACATTCATCATGGCTGCGTATGAATAAACTGGGAATTAAGGGATTGGATGACCCACCAACCTCTACGACTCTAGGATTCAGTGCAGTGCTAAAATGATTAGCCCAGACAGAAACTAATAGAGAGCTGGTGAATAAAAACAGAGAAAGGAGGTGGCTCTGAGCAGTGGCTGGGAGTACAAGTCCTGCAGGAGAATGCCTGATGGGCATCCTTGCTCTACCACTTGCTGGCTCTATGACCTTAGGTGAGTCACTTAACCTTTCTCTACTGAATTTCCACATCTGTGAAATAGGAATCATAATAATGGTCTCTATTTTCTTGCCTCTGTCCTAGTTCTGGTGATGGAGGACATCCTTGGTCTTCCTTGACTTGTGGATGAATCACTCAAATCTGATTCCTTCTTCACGTGGCATTCTCCCTCTCTGAGAGTCTCTGTTTTTGTTTGTTTTGTTTTGTTTAAGATGGGGGTCTCACTCTGTCACCCAGGCTGGAATACAGTGATACAATCATTACTCACTGCAGCCTTGACTTTCGAGGCTCAGGCAATCCTTTCACCTCAGTCTCCTTAGTAGTTGGGACTGCATGTGCACACATCATGCCTGGCTTTTTGATTTTTTTTTTTTTTGATAGAGACGTCTCACTATGTTGCCCAGGCTGGTGGTCTTGAACTCCTGGGCTCAAGCAATCCTCCTGCTTTGGACTCCCAAATCTTTCCTCTGTGCCCAGCTGTCTGTTTTCTTTTAAAGAAACCAGTCCTATTGGATTAAAGGCCAACCCTAATGACTCCATCTTAATTGGTCACATTACCCAACAGGGCAAAGGTCCTACTTCCAAATAAAGTTACATCCACAGGTTCTGTGGGTTAAGACTTCATCGTATTTTAGAGGGGACACAATCCAATCCCGAATATACAAGGAGGAACCCCCCCCAAAAATCTGGCATTATCTTTTGGAGGGCAGGCCCCATGTAATACACTCTCTGGATCAAACGGTCAGTTGAAATTTTTTTCTGAAAGTTTTGAGAAGGTTGCATAACAATTTGTGCAAGAAACATCCCGAGTTGTGGCAAACACATGACTGGTTCTTCCGCCATGACGACGCACCTGCCTACACAGTGCTGAATGTTCAGCAGTTTTTGACCAAAACAGCATGACCTCATGGCCCACCCTCCCTATTCACCTGCTCTCACCACGATCGACTTTTTTTTGTTTGTTCCTCTGGATGAAAAGAGTCCTCAAAGGGAAACATTTGCAGATGCGGAAGAAGTGAAACAAAAAATGACAGAGGCACTTAAAGGCATCAAGATTGACAAATTCAAAATGATTTTGAGCACTGAATTGTGTCTCAATAAGTGTATTGCATCCAAACAGAGAGTACTTTGAAGGTAACTGAAGTTTTATCCTGTAAGAGTAAATACATAATTTTTATAAAGAAGTTATGGGTTCTTGGGGTCCCTCCTCTATACAAATGTAAAAAAGTTTTAAAAATAACAATGCATATCCATAAAATCACCACTAGATTCAGCAATTGTTAACATTTTGTCACTTTTGCTTTTTCTACCTTATTTGTTGTACCATCTTATTCCTAACTATTTCTTCACGTATCTGCTAAGACTAAATTTATTCTTCTACATAACCACATTACCATTTTATCATACCTGTACAATCGATAATAATTCCCTAATATCAACTAATAATCAGTTGCAGTAGATTGTATTATTGCTCACAATCATTCCCACTTCCCCTCCCTCTAGGAGGGTGTTGCACCCCATCTTATCATCTCTGCACCTGGCCATATTGCTTTAGCAAAGGTGTTGTGAGCAGCAAGATGCACACTACACGGTACAGAAGCTTTCCACATCCTTTCCTGGGTTTCGGAATGTTACAATGCAGGGATCAAAACAGCGATCCGGAGTATAACCATAGCCAACCAGCAGTACAAGTGATTTGAACAAGAAATAAACTTTGGTTTTATCAGACACTTTTGTTTTATCAACCACCAAAACTTAGGGTTGTTTGTCACTGCAGATTTCCCTAGGAAATTTAGAGCTTTTTTTTTGTTTTTTTGAGTCAGAGTCTCACTCTGTTGCCCAGGCTGGAGTGCCTTGGCCTACTCACAGTCACCACCTCAGTGTCAACCTGCCGGGCTCTGGCAATCTTTCCACCTCAGCCCTCCAAGCAGCCGGAATCACAGGCGTGTGCCACCACACCCACACCCAGCTAATTTTTTGATTTATTGTAGAGATGAGGTCTCGCCAAGCTGCTCGGAGCTGGTGTCGAACCTGCGGGCTCAGGCAATCCACTCGCCTCGCCCTCCCAAAGTGCTGGGATTACAGGCTGAGCCACCAAGCCTGGTCTAGAGCTGTTTTTAATGAGTGTTGGGTCAGTATCCAGTCAGTATTCTCGCATTGTATTTGATTGTTATGTCTCTTAAATCTCTTATTCTGAAACAGTTCAGACCTAACTTTTCTTTCCCACCTTTCCTTTTTTTCCACTTCCTCCCGTTCACCCTTCTTCCTTTCCTTCCTTCGCTTCTTCCTTTCTTGCCCTCTTTTTTCTTTTCCTTCTTGAAACTTACTTTTTGAAGAAGCCAGATCAGTAATCTTACGAAATATCCCATATTCTGAATTTCCTGACTATATTCTTTTGGTGTGTTTTAACATTTCCCTCTAAACCAGTACTTCTTGATCTTGGTTGTACCTTGGTATTGTAACCAAACTAGGTTTGGCAGCTCATTGCTCAAAAGCCAAACACAAGAGACAAGGATTGATGAAAGGAAATCAGTTAGTTCAATAGCTTGCAACCTGAGTAGATGGTAGACTAATGTCTCAAAAACCATCTTGAGTTTCTCAGGATGACTGGAGGGCTTTTGAAGGGAAAGGGGCCTGGGAAAAACTACATGCAGGGGTTGGAAAACTTCTTTGATTTTGGTTGTCTCAATGTTCCTTTAAATCTTTAACAAAACATGGTTAGCGTACATACTCCCTTTCTTCCCTTTTAATGTGTGGAGAAGGTTGTGACTCATTGATTTAATGGGTAGATCCATTTTAGCTCACAATGTGTTTGTCACATAGTATCACATTAAGGGCTTCTCTGTAGACTTAGGTTATATTACAATTAGTTATACTAAATTTGATGACTGGCTTTAGGTGGTGACAGAGCTCTCCTTTGTAACTTATGTTTTTTTCTTTATGATTAGCAAATAACCTGTGGAACAATATCATGACATTTTTGGAATATCCTGTCTCCCAAAAAATCTTATAAGTAATAGCTTTAGCATCCATTAGTGATCCTTACTTGAATCAATTATTTGATAGATGTTTATGAAAAGCTGACTTTCCAAATCTATTATTCTACATTTTGAACTAGCCAGAATTCTTTCCCTCATCAACTGGGTATAAACTATAGTGCCACATAAGAAGGCAAGGCAAATGCCTAATTATTTCTCTTTAATAACTAATTTTCAGAATATAGAGTCAGTGTAATAATCATCTCCAGTGGTACCAAATGTGATTTTCCCCCTTTTCGAGTATTGTTATTGACTTATGGATTTTATTTATTCAGTGTATTGCAATAAATTATTTTATTTTATTTTATTTTTACAGAGATGAGGTCTGGTTATGTTGTGTAGGTTGGTCTCAAACTCCTGTGCTCAAGCAGTCCTCCTGCTCTCCTTCCAGATTACAGGTGTGAACCACCGTGCTGGGCCTATAGTTATTATTCTTATTGATGTTCAAATTATCTCAAATTTGGCCAGTGGGAGCCCCCTCAAGCTGGCTCATCTTTTGGACATGCCCTCATTAGTCTGAGCATTTCCTGTGTTTCTGGCACAACGTGATGTCCCAGCTCACCTTGAATTTTCTCTGCCACAACGTGAAGCCAGTCATTTCTCCAAGTTTCCTTTACTGAGAAATGGTGTTTAGAAATCAAGAACTGGATGTTTATTGCTTCTGGGGTGTCATTTCATCTCCACCCAATGGACACAACTGGGAAATACATTTTTTAAAATTGTGAATTCATTTTGGTAAGTAATTCTTTAAAATTTGCCCAATGAATGTAGGATTCCTAGAGGAGGTAGTATTTGATTGTCTCCTGGGCAGCTTGGAGGAAGGAGATTGTGGAAGTAAAAGGTGAAGAATGAAAACTTACAGAAAACTGATTTCAAAGCAACAGGAAGAAAGGAAAAGTACAGGATGTCATGGGTTTATGTCCTGACTCTGCTATCTATGTGACTTAATGTACTTTTTCTCTGAGTCTTAGATTCCTTCTTTGTCAAGTGGAGATACGGGTTCCTTTTCTGCTTCTCTCTCAAGTTATCATGAGGATCAGAGGGGGTGATGACTACTAGTTGTGGTACTATTATGGAGATATACACACATAGTGATATAGATATATGAATTCCTGGGTGGATATTTAGGAAACTGGGGGGGAGGGTGTCAGAAACTGGTAACAGTAATTGTCTAAAATATGTGAAGTTAGGAATCAGTGAGCGATTTCTCAACACATATCCTTTTATATTATTTGAGTATTTTTCTTGAGGATGAAAAATAGTATAAGTAGGTATAAGTAGTCAATGAATTTGAAAGATCCTTATAGATCATAAAACATTACAAACATTAGGATTTTATCATTACTGTTATCCACCAACTACAAGAAATCACACACTGAGTTCTGATTATTTAATGACGAAAAAACTGAATAAGTGAATGTAGTACACCCATGTGTTAGAATACTGAGTCCGTTTTTTTCTCTTGAAAAATCACACTTTGGAATAATCTATGACATTGGAAAATACTCAAGTTCGGTGGAAAAAACCTAAAAATTGTATAGGTGAATGACTCCAATTGTGTGTTCTCTGTGGGATCACACATACACAAAGCGAAAAAAGACTGGACGGAGCTATCCACAATGCTTTGACGGTGGAGAAGGGGGTATGTAGTGCTAATTTTTAAAATTATATTTTGGGTATGTTCTACTTTCTACAATGAATTAATAATACTTAGAACAAGGGGGAAAAGTCACAGATACACCTTCACATTAGGTCAGAAGATAATTTTTAAAACTTCGTGGGAGTGATTTGTTGTAGATCGGAAGCAAAAGAACAGCAAGTGGAGAAAGAGGGAAGAATCGAAACCTCCCGCCTGGTGCCGGCGTGCAGAGAGAACTACAAGGAGAGGCGAGAGCAATGACATCCTCCCTGCGGCTAGAGCGGCCGCGACGAGAAAGAGACTTCCTGGGCGGGGCTAGCATATTCTTTTCCTTCCGGTAGGGGGAATGTGGGCCGCCTGCGACGTCAAGGTTCGCTTTTGCTTGGCCGCTGCTTCCGTCACTCTGAGACGGCGCCTGAGATTGGGGGCGACCATGGCAAAAAGCAAGTTCGAGTACGTGAGGGACTTCGAAGCTGATGACACCTGCCTGGCCCACTGCTGGGTGGTAGTGCGGCTGGACGGCAGGAACTTCCATCGGTGAGCGAGCTCGGCCCGGGGCCGCGTGGTGCGCCCCACTTCCGGGGAGTACGGCTCCTGTCCGCGCAAATCCTCCGGTTACCGCGGTAACGCGGCAGCCAATGAACGCGCGATTTGGGGCATCGCCTTGCGTGCTGACTACAACGTGCCTGAACACGGAATGGTTAGGCTGGTTGAATGGGTGAGGGGCTCTCCTGGACAGGAGTTGGCCTGGAATGTCTGTGTGAAGTGCGCTGAGACTGTTAGCTAGGACCTGGTGGAAAAGTCACTCCCCGGCCCAGTACCTAAGCTCTTCAGTCAATTGCCCAGCTATACTGTTAAAGATCTTCGAATGTTGACTGTTCAGAGGCCTGTGTAAGCCCTGCTCTGGGCAACACTTTGGTCCGTGTTTCATTATCAGTAACAGACCACATGGACTGGATTCAAGGAGTCAGAAAGGAGGGGGGGATATAACAGAAAGATGGGAATTTAATGTTTTTAAAGGGTTGTGTTATTAATAGTTACCATTGTAATTACTTTTACATTTACTAGGAGCCTGATATAATTTTGTTTATCTTCCCCCTAATCTTCAGGACAAGCCAACGAGGTAAATAGTCTATTCCCATTTCACAGAAAAGGGAACTGAAGCTTAACAATTATGCCCCCTTTTCTTGTCCAGTTGGTCAGGACAAGAAAAAACAAGAGTGCTTAAGGAAATGGATTAGGGTATGGCTAGTGGGGTGTTTGGGTTCACAGTGCTGTTATTTATTATAGACTCTTCCTCTTTGAACATCCTCTGTAATCTGTTGTTAATGACATGCTCTCTTCCATCCATGTCCTCTTCTGTTCTCTTTCCCCTGTGAAGGTTTGCCGAAAAGCACAACTTTGCAAAACCTAATGACATCCGTGCTCTCCACCTGATGACCAAATGTGCCCAGACCGTAATGGAAGAACTGGAAGATATTGTGATTGCATATGGACAGAGTGATGAGTACAGCTTTGTGTTCAAGCGGAAAAGCAACTGGTTTAAAAGAAGAGCCAGGTAATTCCATGACCAATCTTCTTTCTTCAGACTATTTCCTTCCAGCTTCGAGTTTTCTGTTTATCTTATCACAGACTTGCAGACTACAGTTGATGTCTACAGTATTTGTAAGTGCAGAGTAGATGTATACTTCCTGTTTAGACTGTTGTATACTTCCATCTGAGCATTTTATATCCCTCTTTCTCTGATTCTTTTTCCTCTATGCCCCATCGATTAAATTCTAGACTGAATTTAATCGATGGGATTGGCAGTGAACATTAAACAGAGACCATAAGAATGTAATATTAATGATTCCTAGATTGGCTTTAACCAGTGACAGTCTCCACATGCATCATAAATTGCAGTATTATTTAAACATTTAATTAAGGAGGATCTCATTAGAAAATACACAAATCTGATATTTGATTTGGCAGTATTTTAAAACTCTTGCAGGAAACAAATCATGTAATGAATTGACATCTTTCTAAAACAGTGGTTCCCCTTCTTCTAAGACTAAAAACAAAAACAAAAACAAAACCTTCCTAAACCATAAATTCGTATAATATTTACAGAAAGATATTTAGTATTAGTAAATTACTTAAAGACTGGAAGGAGAGGCAGGCTACATTTAAAATTCATAACCAAGATGTTAAGTTTTTCTCAGCCAAATGCATTTTATCTCTTGGCTTGCTGGGCAGTTCTTGTAATCTCCCTGTTGCACCCATAGGCCCTATCAGGGTGTTGAGTTAATATTGTATATTTTCTCTTTTCTTGCTCCACCCAACATGCCTTACATTTACAAGTAAATTCATGACTCACGTGGCTTCCCAGTTCGCCTCCAGCTTTGTGTTTTATTGGCGGGATTACTTTGAGGACCAGCCCCTTTGGTATCCCCCTGGCTTTGATGGAAGAGTCGTAGTGTATCCCAGCAACCAGACCTTAAAGGACTACCTCAGCTGGCGGCAAGCAGACTGTAAGTGGCACCAAATAAATATATGTAGTTAAACCACCAATTCCATGCACTAAAGGTGTTGATTTGATACAGGTTTGGTTCATATGTATCTTGTATGGAATATAGATGTAAAACTTTTTTCAGTAAGTTAAAAGTATTTGAAAAATCAGCTTTTATGTAAAAAGTGCCTATCTTCCATTTTTTGAAAAATCAGAAGATGTGGCAAAACTGGGTCTGCATTCCCACTTAGTACTGGACAGAGCCTTGCAGTGGTGGTTTCTTTTACACACACACGTGCGCGCGCTGGTGTGCCACAGTCTCTGCCATTCTCTGTTGCTCCCCTGAGGTCATTGACTGTTTTACACATTTATGTTGACACCAGCCTCTGGGTATGAGTTGTGATCTCTGCCTTACATGACTGATGTTTGTGAGATTTTTCCTCATTTGTTATATTTTGATTTTGCCAGAAAAACTGGAAAAGAGATTGGAAAAATACAAACCAAATAACTTCACTTGTATTCCTTAGATTAACGTACAAGTTAACGGATTTGTGTAAAGTATAACTGAAATGATAAAACTGTTGTTAGGAAGTAAGATTTTTTTCTGCCTACCACTTTTCCTTTGTTCCCTGTTTAGGACTTTGGACAGGTCACTAAATGTCTCTGAGATGTCTTTACTTTAAAGAGGAGGGGGCAGGGCTCTAATGTTCCTTGAAGTATGAATATTGATTAAAGATTTTGTTTAAACATTACTATTTTGCACTCCTCACAGGTCACATCAATAATCTTTATAATACAGTTTTCTGGGCACTTATACAACAGTCTGGACTAACTCCGGTACAAGCCCAAGAGAGATTACAGGTATAATGATCTTACTACACGTAGATGGGAACAGTTTGCTATAGGCTCTCCAAAAACATTTTGTAATAATCCCTTTACATTCCTTTTTACCTCCCTTGACAGCTTTGTTCTGAAAGGATATAAACATCAATGAGTAGCAGCTCTACTACTTGCTTGGTCTATAGGCCTGGATGGGTTACTACCTCTCCCTTAGCCTGTGTCCTCAGTTGGAAAACACAAACACTGCCACTGTCTGCATTTCCGCATGCTGACTCTCGGCAGGAACTGTGTGTTAACTGCCTCTTTAGGCAGGGTATGAGCTCTGCTTTTTTGTCAGGCCCACTAGGCCTCTTCCCTCATTGCCACTCCCTGCTGGTTGCCTGTAGTTTCTTGGGGTTTTACCCCCTGTATATGGTAAGACTTCATGTTCTGGGGGCCAAATAACGACTCAAATCATTCTTCTGTTTAATTTTATCCTTTCTGCCTCAGTCCTAGGTAAATGTAAAAAATAGTAGTTTCTACCTCATAGGTTTATGGTGAGAATTAAATGGCATGATGCATGTAAAACACATAGAACATTGTAAAGCACATTGTAAGTGCTTAATAAATACTGGCTTTTATTACTAGATAACCGTGCTCCTTGTTGGGTGACTAACTCTGGAGTGAGGTAATGTGTTGTAACAGATAACACAATGATACGTTATAATCACTCAATAAGCGGCTGTTATTATAATTAATACTAATGATGAGGATTTATATGTAGCAGTAATAGGAATACTCGTAGGTGAAGCCAGGTTTGGAAGAGTCAAGCTCAGATTTTGATTCTTCTTATAATAAAAAGGACAATCTTCTGCCTTGGGAAATTTGTATAATCTTTCTAAGCTTTAGTTTCCACATTTCTAAATCGGATATTGTTGTGATGATCAAATTAAGAAAATAAACATGAAGTACCTAGTATATAATAAGTACTCAACTACTATTAATTCCTCCCAGTCCTTCATAGTCTTGACTTGTGAAATCAGTGTTTACTACAGAAGAAAATTTTATGAGTTTTCTTGTTTAGAGAATTTTATTTAAATAAGATTTGAATTGCTCTTAAAATGGAAATAACTACAGAGGGTGCCCAAAAATGTATACACACTTTAAGAAAGGAAAAACTATTAAAATTGTAATACTTAACATACAACAATAACAAAAGATGAATACAAATCATGTTTGGCTTCTACAATTACAAGGGTTGCTCAGAGTGGTTACCATCCGTGTCCAGATGCTCCTGATTACGGCGAACTACTGCTTCAGCGTTGTTAACCGAAGTGCCCACTTGTGCATGTTGTTTCAATTTCTTCCGGAAGTACTGCCAGTGTAGCCAGTTTTCTATGTTACACCACATCCTTTAAGGTCCCCCATAGAAAGAAGTCAACTCAGAAACCGCTCCAGAATTGTCTTGTGCTCCTCAAACTATAACTGTGCTTCTGCCATTTTCTTTGACTGTCTTGCCTGTGGCATGGTGACACTAGCATTCATTTGAGCAAACATCATACCGCATATTGCTACTATAATTCAACTTCAAAAAGTAATTCATGGATAACATCTCTTAAAATGTGTATACATTTTTTTTGGCACCCCAGTATAAGATGTTTAACAAAATCCTCCTCGTTGTTGATTGTGGAAGTTTAGATAGTGAATTGAATGGATGGTAGCATTATGGAAGAGAGAAGATAGACAAATTTTCTTGGATCTGTTTTTATTTCTTCAGGGAACTCTTGCAGCAGACAAGAATGAGATTTTGTTTTCCGAATTCAATATCAACTACAATAATGAGCCGCTGATGTTTAGGAAAGGGACTGTGTTGTTCTGGCAGAAGGTAATGCCTGTTCAAGAAAAAGTGGGGTCAGGGAAAGAGCCGGTGCCCATCCCACGCATTGTCCCATTTCCCCCTGTATGCTGATGTGACTACGGTTGCTGACACACACTAGATTCCTTCCAGATGGACATGCCATAGATTCTTACTGTGGATGGTCATTTTGTCAGTCAGTTGTGGTCTGGACTCTCTCATATGTGAGTAGAGTTAGCAAATTTTAGAATTAGTGTACTTCCATATCATAAGCTCTCTCATATCAGTTATAAAACTCTTTTAAAAGGGTGTGGAAAAGACAGGAGGATTTTTACATTCAGAATATTTAAAAAATACTTTCTCTCACACAGGATAAAGCCTTAATAATACCCATGACAACTGTAATAGGAGGCGCTAAAAGATGTATATGAGAATTTCATCACTTTCAGATATCTCATGAGATTCCCCATTCACACGTCATTAACATTCTGTAATAAGTTTGTACATTTACCTCAATCCGTATTTCTATGAGTATTTTCTCTCTGTACCACCTCTTGGATATAATGATTTCTCTAAATGTATTCCCTTCCATGTAAAGTGGTGTTTTTCTAAAATGAATGTTTTCAAATACTGAAGGGTACCTTGAGAGCTAATTGTTCCACTGGCAACTTCAGCTCTTGTATTAGTATTTTCCAGACACATTTGTTCTTTGGCACAGACTTTGATACCTTAGTGCAGTTGGGAGATGCATACTACCTTTAATTCTGAAGTTAGTACTAATGAGGAACATAGAATCCCCTCTCTGTTCCTGAGATGTCTTTTCAGAAGATAGTAACATAACCTTTTAAAAAGTATTTTTAATTGTAAAGAACTTCATGCATATTGAGATATATGTATATGTCTATGCAGATATGTGTGTGTGTGTGTGTGTGTGTGTGTATCTATATCTCAAATCTGGCAGTCAGAAGTACGTAAAGTAAAAAAGCGAACTTCCCCCACATCTTCCCCTTCTCTCCCAAGCCCACTCTCGAGTTAACAGTGTCACTACTTTACTTGTACTTGTAGGTGGATGAAATCACGACAAAAGAAGTTAAGCTGCCAGCAGAAATGGAAGGAAAAAAGATGGCAGTGACCCGGACCAGGACTAAGCCAGTGCCCTTGCACTGTGATATAATTGGGGATGCCTTCTGGAAGGAACATCCAGAGATCCTCGATGAAGACAGCTGACCTTTGCTCTTCAGTTCTGACTGCTTAGCCTTGCAAGCCCCTCAAGTCTCCCTGCCAAGGGGCCCTAGCATCCTGCTGCCCAGGACACTGCTGGGAAGACATGACTCGGCCCAGGAGGGAAGCAGGGAGGGAAAGGATGGGTGGAGGTGGCGCATCTTGTTCTGCCAAGCAGAACACCTTTTTTGCAGTGTTGGAATATGATTTCTTTGGTAGACGTGCATTTTTTTAAAATCCTGATACTATTTTTATAAAGCAAGAACTATTTCATGCCTTGCAGAATGAATCATTTTTAGAGTATGACATAAACCTTATGAAAACCTGTCAGCTCTTTTCACCGATGATAGAAGAAGAGCCCAAACTTTACTCTCACCCACCTGTTCTAAACTGGAAAACCCAGTGACCTTGAAAATCTCACCCCTGCCACCCATCTACTTGCATTCATATTCAGCAGACCTGAAGATAAATATGGGTGAACGCCTGCATGAAGCCTCTGAATTCGGGAACTGCGGGGAAGCTCAGGGCTTTGTGCCAGTCTCCAGGTTGGCAACTGTGGCTGAACAAATGAGTAGTGGTTGGGTGTCCCTGTGTACACATTCTGTGGGTTGATTTAATGGAGTTGTCAGCATGTTGTCACCATCTTCTAGCCAGGGGCATAGCTTCCAAGAAGAAAAAGAAGAAAAAGTTACTCCATATCCTCTGGATATGTTCGTTTTAAATTAGCTTTCCTATTGGACTTCCTGATAAAGATTCTCAGGTAGCCATTGTGTAATCAGGACAATGACATTGGAGTCCAAGAGCAAAGGGGTCAGTGTGCCTCTTGGGGGTCACAGGTAGCAGGTGTCAGAGGTGCCGTAACAGCTCCACCTGCAGCATGGGTGAGGAGCCTGAGAGCCACGGAAGTCGTCACCTGTTGCCAGCTGGTGGCCTCTGAAGGAGGGAGGTGGTGGGAATAGGTGGCAAGGGAACGCATGTCCTTGTTTTATATTTAGAGGAAAATTATTTGGCTCTAATGAGAATTAATTAGAGACGGCCCATATCCCAGCGTCTGGTCTTGCATTGTAGAATTTACAGATTCATCGACACCCAGTCTGTTGGTGCCATGTCTTTCCTTCCTTTTCTCCCCACTCCACAGAAATAGGAGGTATGGCTCTTGTTTGGTAATTGCTAAAATCCCTTTGAGGAAAAAATAAAGGTTTTAACTCCCTTGGCCTACATTTTCATTTATTTTTCTTCTACAAATGCAGCATATGAATCTGACTTCTGTGTGTGTCCCTGGGTAAGCCAGGTTGCACATGCCTTCCTCACAGCAGCGTTCAAAGGCTTCTCAATGCAAAAGAATGACGCAGAATGCTTGTTTGAAATGCTAATTTCAGGCTCTTATGAAGATTTCGGCACAGCAATCTGAATTTTGACCTCAAAGGCTTCTGATGAGCATGGTTGTCAGTATATAGCACTTTGGGCAGTGAGACCCTCTCTCTACTGTGATGGGCTAGGGGAGGCAGCAAGATAATGTAGCTCTTGACTAGCAAATTTAAAGGTAAGCTGGTAGCATTTTATATCAAATACAGTGAAGAAGGCATTAAAGTGCAAATTTTCAAGATCACCAGAGGTGTGCTTTCTATGGGTTTTATGTGGTACTCTAAAGGCTATCTTGATTTTGTCATATGACATGGGGGCAAGCACTGGTTGAACTCAGCAGTTCTGAAGATTTGAGATTTTTTGTTCAGCTGGGGGATTTTGAACAAAGTTATAAGCTGGGTTTAATGCCTGTTTCATAATGAAACCTGTGATGCTACTACTTAGAAGCCAGTGCTTGATGGCTCTGATGGCTCTTGTCTTTATTGTGATCTAAATACATACTCCTAGATATATTTCCTAGTTATATTAATTTTCACCTTGCTAAGGTGCTGTACCTTTTTTTTTTTTTTTTTTTTTTTTTTTTAGTCAGAGTCTCACTCTGTCTTACAGGCTGGAGTGCATTTGTTATGATGATACAAATGGCAACTTCAACCTCCTGGCCTGAGGCGATCCTTCCAACTTAGCTGTAAGTGTGGGCTACCACACCCGGCTACTTACTTTATCTTTTGAAGAGACGAGGTTTCACTATGTTGCCCAGGCTGGTCTTGAATTCCTGGGCTCAAGCAATACACCTGCCAGAGCCTCCCAAAGTGCTAGGATTATAGGTGTGAGCCACTCTGCACGACTGAATAGTATTCTCTTGAACTTCCCTTTCAAGTCTTAAGGAAACATACCAAAACATCCCAGGGTTCAGTCAGGATCTTGTTGTTTGATGCACAGAAAGCCAATCACCGAGACAATCAGTACTGCCAGGGAAGAAGTCTTCTTATCAGGTGACATCAGCCATGGAGAATAGGAGATTCCTTCTCAAATCAATCCATGTCCTCCCAGTGAAGTCAGGGGTTTACATGGGGGACAGGAATCTAGAAAAGAACTGGGGAAAGGTTGGGAAGAGGAGTTCGTAAACAGGATTTGAAGCGGAGGAGTTGGTGGACAAGTGGGATATGGCATCTCATCTAGATGCTGTGGTCTGGTGAGTTTCACTTCCTTGAAACTGTAGGCCCGAGGGTCTGTTTCCTGAGAAAGGAACTCAGAAAAGAAACAAAATGTAAGTTTTAAGCTTTAGGACCAAGGTTTAATTACTCTGTTTATTAAAAAAGAAACTAACCATTAGTTCTATGAGGAAGTTGGGCCAGATTCAAAACTAAAATATATACAAAAGCAACTGAGTTAATACAAGTTGATGGCAGTTAGGAAAGTGACACGTGGCCAGTAGGTGAGTGGAAATGTCTTGGCTCCGCTGAATGAGGAGGCAATATCTGGGCCTTCAGGCTAGAGTAGACTGTCATTTTAATTTCAAAAATCACAAAATATTTAGCCTAATTGAGGCTATAAAGTAACAAGTAGCATGATCTGGTCTTGTGTTCCGTTCCATTCTCCAAAAGCCGGATCCTTGTTTCCTCCAATTGTTTGCCAATGCTTAGAAAGTCAGAGTGATATAATGAGTTTTCTTTGATATTGAGGTCTCTCCAGTCTTAGTGCAATTTCTTTATCCCTAGGGTATAGGAAATGGAGGAGCGGGATCCACCCATACTTCATAGTTACAGTGTACAGTTAACCAGTGTTGGCCAATGCGCTCTATATGCAATGTCTTTCTTTCTTAGGATAAGTCTATGAGGTAGGCACTATTTATACCCTATTTCAGATGAGACAGACAGTAAGAGCCTAGAAAGGTTAAATAATCTGAGCCCAGGTGGGCTAATCCCCACTGCCCCCGCCTCAGTAGTACTCAGCATAGAAGCAAGTTGAGACATTTATTGCCTTCTGCCAGCCCCCTCCTGCCTGCTGAAGCTAGGAGTAGATGTGCAGTTTCAGGGAGCCGAGAAATGCCCAGGGATGTTAACAAGGCTGATCCCGGGCTCCCCCCTCGGGGAATCCGCAGCATTTTTACTATTATTCTTTAGAGACAGGGTCTCATCTCACTCTGTCGCCCAGGCTGGAGTGCAGTGGTGTGACCAAAGCTCACTGCGGCCTCCAACAATTGGGCTCAAGCGAGCCTCTTGCTTCAGTCTCCGGCGTTGCTGGGATGACAGTCGTAGGCCACCACGCCCGGATCATTTTTTAAATCTTTTGTTGGAAGGGGTCGGGGAAGGGAGACTCGCTGTGTGGCCCAGCTTGGCGTGGGGCTCCTGGGCTCCGGCCATCCTCCCATCCCGGCGTCCCAAAACACCCGGCTAAAGCCCTGAGCCGCTGCGCCCAGCCCCGGCGTATCGACAGACGCCCTAAGCGATAACCTGGTTGGGGAAACGCGGCAGCAGAGTCGACCGAGCATCGCGGGTGCCCG